>NC_079502.1:73522384-73826539 GCF_030052815.1 Hevea brasiliensis | reverse complement strand
TGGAGAAACCCTCAAACCAGCCATAGTCTTGCGACTTAAAGCATCAGCTATAACATTAGCTTTTCTAGGCTGATAGTCTATCAAACAATCATAATCTTTTATCAGCTCTAACCATCTCCTCTACCTCAAATTTAACTCCTTTTGTGTGCCCAAGTACTTCAAACTTTTATGATCTGTGTATATATAACATCTCTCCCCATACAAGTAATGTCTCCAGATCTTCAAGGCAAAGATAATGCCTGCCAGCTCCAAGTCATGTGTGGGATAATTCCTCTCAAGTGGTTTAAGCTAGCGTGAAGCATAGGCAATGATGTTTCTATCTTGCATCAATACACAGCCTAATTCGTTATGAGAAGCATCACTATATATGGTATACTCCTTACCCAAAGTGGGCAAGGTTAAGACTGGAGCTTCAGTTAAATGCCTCTTTAAATCATCAAAACTTTCCTGGCACCGATCAGCCCTCTGAAATTTTACATCCTTCCTAAGTATCTTGGTCAGTGGAGATGCTAGTATGGAGAATCCCTTCACAAACCTTCGGTAATACCCAGCTAAACCAAGGGAACTCCGAACTTCCGTGACATTTCTAGGTGGCTTCCAATTAAGAATGGCTTCTACTTTGCTAGGATCCACCTGGATACCCTCTGGAAATACAATATGCCCCAAAAATATAATATCTATTAGCCAAAACTCACATTTCAATAGTTTGGCATACAACTGCTTTTCCCTCAAAGTATGCAATACTATCCTCAAGTGCTTGTCGTGTTCCTTTGCATTCTTTGAGTACACCAAAATATCATCAATGAACACCACAACAAACTGGTCCAAATATGGCCTAAAGATAGTGTTCATCAACCCGAATGGCATTACCAAGAACTCATAGTGGCCATACTGAGTCCTAAAGGCAGTTTTAGGAATACTTTGCTCCTGCACCCTCAACTGGTAGTAGCCTGATCTCAAGTCAATTTTGGGGAATACAGTTACATCCTTCAACTGATCAAACAAATCATCGATCCGTGGCAGAGGATATCTATTCTTTATGGTCACCTTATTCAACTGTCTGTAGTCTATGCATAGACAGAGAGTACCATCCTTCTTCTTCACAAATAATACTAGTGCTCCTCAAGGTGACACACTAGGGCGGATGAAACCCTTATCTAACAATTCCTGCAATTGCACCTTCAACTCTTTCAACTTAGTAGGTGCCATCCTATAAGGAGTGATGGAGATTGGCTTCACACCAGGCATAGTCTCAATTTCAAATTGCACCTCTCTTTCTGGAGGCAATCCCGGTAATTCTTCCGAAAAGACATTCAAAAAATCCCATACTGTAGAAATATCTTTAAGATCTAGAGTCCTCACCTGGGTGTCTATCACATGAGCTAGATAAGCTTCACATTCCTTTCTAATCATCTTTCTAGCAAGTGCAGCTGAAATGATGTTGGATGGCAATAACTGCCTCTCCCTATGTATCACTACGTTGGCATACTCGGGAAGACCAAAAGTGACTGTCTTCAGTTTACAGTCGATCATAGCGTGATGTCTGGCTAACCAATCCATGCCCAATATGATATCATAATCTCAGAAGGGCATGTCAATTAAGTCTGACAAGAATGTATGTCCTTGGATCACTAGAGGACAATCCTTATACAATTTCTTCACCCTAACCTCTTGTCCTAAAGGACCAGTCACTAGCACATCATAATCCAATTTCATACAAGGAATTCTACTTCCTGAATAACCAACACAAGGAGATTTCCCTCCATTAGTCCATATTTATGATGTAATGCACTATATGAATCAATAATGACAATTAAGCAGTTATACTTATAAAAAAATTTTCAATTAGGCAATTTCAAAACTTGTCTGAAACTAAAGCTCTGATACCACTAAAATATGTCACACCTTATCCCTGGTAAGGCATGACATGTTCTCATAGTATACCTAATGAATTACCGAACTCCACCTACTAATAACCCATTAGTTATGCTACAAAGGATTTTAAAACAAATCATAGCTTTTTATCTTATCAATTCTTTTGCAGAAAACTGCATGAGAATAGTTAAAATTCTATGTAAACATTCATTGGAAATAATGATAGAATAAATATTGCAAAAGTTACATTTTCATAAGTCTCAAAGTGAAATACAAAATAGTTACAAAATCAAAATGTGATAGCAATGCAATGCTTTTAAATACAAACTGCTCAATGTCCGTAGATCCATGCATATAGATGCAAAATACATCAAAAGGAAATTGCAGGGGTATAACTACAATATATACCCACAAACAATACTAAAATGCTGAAGGAACGGAAGCGTGAAAAACACAAGATTATACCATTGAATTCAAAAATTTTCACCTAGGGTCACATGCACCATGCAAGATTTATTTTTATCTATTTGATTTCAATGATAAACAACATATTAAAACTCTTTTAATATGTTTTTGGATCTGTATTTGCCATTTAAGATTTTAAAATTAATCAGATTAATTTTAGAACCCTAGATTAAATCAAGAACGATTACACTAACCTCTTGATGTGCTGCAGCGTGTTCGCGCTTTGAGATTCGTCTTCAGGACACCAGATGTTGTCCCTCTAGCTTGTCCACACCAAGAACACCTATGGCAGCCCTTGAACAGCTTCTAAAGCTTTTTCTATTAATTAGAAATTCAAGTTCTGCCTTTTAAGAGATTAGAGATGTAAACAGGACACTAGAAATAATTTCTAGTGTTCTTAATTCAAGAGATTGATGGCTAATCTCTTTGAATTGATGAGAGATGAAGAGAAATAGCTGGAGAGGCTCAAAGTGGCGTGACAATTGAGAGGAGAGGCTGCTGGTTATGTTTTCTTTTCATAACCACACTTAAATAGCTAGGTTAACACATTAAACCCTAGCCACATGTCACCTTTTGATTAGCTCTAGGTTTAAGTGACCCAATCACATTGTGCCAAGTGTCAAACCTATATTTAATCTTGATTTTAATCATCTTACATGATTAAAAAACATTTGGCAAGCTTATGTGTTATGCCATGTGTCACCATCTCATGGTGCCACGTGTCACACTGCAAAATGACCAAAATGCCCTTGTGTCTTAATTTTGAGTTCTCAACCCAAAATAATTATTTTTCTTCTTCTAATTAATTTATATCAAATATAAATTAATTAATTAATCTCTATTAATTAATTTCTCATTAATTAAATTCATATTTAAACACTTTAAATATAAATTTAACTTATATTATACATCCAATAATCTAGATTTGTTTTAAATTCATGCTTAGGACTTTGCAATTTAATTTCAAACCAAATCTATTTAATTAATCTTTTTAACTATTTAATTAATTAATTAAATCATATTTAAATATGTTATAACTTGTGTACGTGTGTGACTTTCTAGGCTCATCACTTATTGTCAATGAGACATGATATCAACTCTTAATATCATCATGACTCTTTCTTACATTAAATTATTTCTCTAATTCATTTTTTGAACCTCATAGACCATGGTTAACTCCTAGCATAGCATGCGTTGGACACCCAATTTGTAATAAGGTTTTCCTTTAATGAACCTATAATCATATTTTAACATGAACTAGAATCTCTCTCATAAAATCCCAACTCAAGCCGGAGTCATGGTTTATGTCAAACTCCATTTGCTATGAATATTATGTTCTCTTTTAATTCCAGTTCTTGATTAAAAGATTTTTCTCATCGTAAACTCTTTCTGAATAAATCTATCTGTCCTGGCCAGGAACTTGAAACATCAAGAACAATTAAATGAACATAGGATTTTATCTGTATTTACTTAGAGGAACAGATTCCATCTTGATCAACACCTACCTCCATATATAACTAGTAGGAGCCAACAGATGCCCATATACCCATACACAGTACAAGTATGAAAGCAGTATCAAACTCAAACTACCTATATACAAGATAACTGTGCTATCTCATGTTTAAAGATTATATGCACTGATATGATTTATGACAAAACATTGACAAGAGTAAACTCCATGTGTTTGTCATAAGTGTCACTGGTTCGGCCTACTTATCATTTATAAGTGCCTATCATGTTTGTTATATGGCATGAGACTCACCATTCCATCTTATTTTTATCTCATATAAATAACTTGGGAACAAACATGAATACAATCTTTCTGGATAAGTCATGTCCTTATTATGAAGTATCCTCGATTGTGAACCTATTTATGATACTTTGTGCTAGAAATATTGTCACTCATATTCTTAACAACTTAAGAATAATATTTCTAACAAAATATCAATGGACCTTTTCTATTACACATAAATATATTATGTAAACGGAAAAGTGGAAATGCCTTTTATTAATAAAATTATGTACAAGATACATACTAAATGATATGCTCTACGGCATACTACTAACAATCTCCCACTAGCACTAGAGCCATTCATTACAATACCTTAGACCCATCTTCTCAAGATGCCGGTCTAACTGAACTTGTGACAAAAGCTTAGTGAATGGATCAGCTGGATTTTTCAGTGATGTTATTTTTCCGCATGGCTATATCGCTTGCCCAACTATATCTCCGATAATGTAGTAGTGCCTTTCTATGTGTTTGGATTTTGGTGAGACCTTAGTTCCTTAGCTCAGAATGATCGCTCCATTGTTGTCACAAGGTAATGGAACCGCCGACTCAATGGAAGGAACTACTGTAAGTTCTCACGAACTTCTTTATCCAAACGACTTCCTTTACAAAGATTCGATGCAAAGAATATACTCAAATTTCGTGAGTGGAATCTGCAATGTGCTCGCTTGGAACTCTTCCAACCGATCGCACCTCCATTACAAATGAACACATATCCAGAGGTAGACTTTCTATCATCGATATCCGATTGGAAATCGTAATCGTGATAACCATCCGATTGCAAGTCTCCACCTCCATAAATCAAGAATAAATCCTTAGTTCTTCTCAAGTACTTAAGGATATTCTTGATACCTATCCCGTGTTCCAAACTCGATTGGATTGATACCGCTAGTCAAACTAACAAAGATATGCGATATCCGCCTAGTACACAACATCGCATACATTAAACTTCCAATAGCCAAGCATATGGAATCTGGCCATCTTATCTCTTTCTTCATGTGTCTTTGGAGACATCTCTTTAAAAAGATGAATACCATGTCTCACTGGTAACAATCCTCTCTTGTAATCAAGCATGTTAAACCTCTTTAACACCTTTTCCAAGTATATACTTTGAGATAAACCAATTATTCTATTTGCAATATCTATATATATGCGAATCCCAATAATCTATGTTGCCTCCCTAAGTCTTTCATGGAGAATGTATTTGACAACCGTACCTTTATAGTCGCCAACATACTGTATCATTACCCATCAACAGAATGTCATCCACATATAAGACAAGGAAAGTGATAGCACTGTCACTAACCTTCTTATATACACATGGCTCATCCTCATTTTTGATAAAACCAAAAGATTTAATGGCTTCATCAAAACGGATGTTCCAACTCCTCGAAGCTTGTTTCAACCCATAAATGGATCGCTTTAGCTTGCATACCTTGGAACCATCTTGGGATTCAAATCCCTTAGGTTGTTCCATGAAAATGTTTTCTTCAATGTATCCATTGAGAAAAGTCGCTTTGACATCCATCCGCCAAATCTCATAATCATAGTATGCACTATTGCTAATAAAATCCTAATTGATTTAAGCATGACAACAAAGTAGAAAGTCTCCTCATAGTCTATTCCTTGCCTTTGGCGAAACCCTTTCGCTACTAGCCTTGCCTTATAGGTCTCTAACTTTCCATCAGAACCAATTTTCTTCTTGAAAACCCATTTGTTCCCTATAGGTACAATACCTTTAGGTGGGTCAACAAGATCCCAAACTTGATTCTTATACATGGAATCAATCTCGGATTTCATAGCATCAATCTATTTTGAAGAGTCTATATCTAATATAGCTTCTTCATAGGTAAGTGGATCATCTCCATGATCTACTTCTTCATGAGTAGACAACTCTTATTCTTCTTCATGAAGAAAACCATATCTCACTGGTGGGTGAGATACCCTGGTTGTTCTACGAGGAACAGCTTTAGATGTTTCATCAATGGGTATAGGTTGACTAGATGGATCTATATCCATCTTATCTGTTGGTTGGTCAGAATTCTCCAATTCTAACTCTATTTGCCTTCCTTTGCCTCCTTCTTGAACAAACTGTTGTTCAAGAAATGTGGCATCTCTACTTATCACAACCTTTTGTGAAGTAGGCAAATAAAAATAATATCCAAAATTATCTTTTGGATATCCAATAAATCGACCTCTTCTCGATCCGTCTCCAATTTATCGTTGTTCACTTTTGATATAAGCTGGACAACCCCAAATCTTAACATGCTTAAGACTTGGTTTTCTTCCATGCCATATCTCATAAGGTGTGGAAGAAACTGATTTTGATGGAATCCTATTCAGAATATATAAAGCTGATTCTAATGCAAATCCCCAAAAAGAGATTGGCATATCAGTATAGCTCATCATACTACGTACCATATCCAATAGGGTACGATTTCTCCTTTCAGATACACCATTTAGCCGTATGGCGTTCGGAGGAGTCACCGAGAAACAATGCCATGCTCTCTCAAGTATTCATCAAATTCAAGACTCAAATATTCACCTCCACGATCCGATCAAGAGCTTTAATATTCTTTCTGCTTGATTTTCTACTTGATTTAAATTCTTTGAACTTTTCAAAAGATTCATGTTTGTATTTCATCAAATACAAATACCCAAACCTTGATTTATCATCAGTAAAGGTAATAAAATAATGAAAACCCCTTCTAGCCATTTCTTTAAACGGACCACATACATCACTATGTATTAGTTCCAAAATATTTTCAGCTCTTAGCCTTTGTCCAACAAAGGGTAATCTAGTCAGTTTTGCCTTGAAGGCAAGATTCACAAGTTGGAGTAGGCTCAGAGCCCAATGAGGATAAAATCCCCATTTTCTCCAATTTTGTAATCCTATCTTTTGCAACATGACATAACCTTAAGTGCCAAATATATTTTGAACTTGAGTTGGTTTTCACCATGGCATTGCATTCATTTAGATTGCTTTACTCTGGCCAATGGAAACACTTTTTTACTGGCAATGGAAACACTTTCCTGTTGGCAGTGGAAACACTTTCCTTTGCCTCCATCAGCTTTAGCCTTCCTTTTCTGTTTAGCTATTTTCTTGGAAGGACCAAGAATCTGAGGTTTCTTTTTCCTATTGCCCTTCTTCTTGTTGGACTTTCCAGCAGAAGAAGATGCAACCAAAGCTACCTCTTTTCCTTTATTGCCTGGCATATTCTCTTGGGCAATAACCAGCATGTTGAGTAAACCAGCTAAGGTGCATTCCTGTCTAGTCATATGGAAATTTGTCACAAAATTCCCAAAAGACTCAGGAAGGGACTGAAGGATCAAATCCGTTAGTAGTTGGAAATCCATGTGGAAGTCAAGATGTTCCAACTGCTCAATCAGCCGAATCATATTGTAGACATGATCTCCAACATTCTGTCCCTCAGACATCCTCATGCGGAATAGCTGCCTAGATATCTCATACCTAGCATTTCTGCTGTGCTCACCATACAACTCTTGTAGGTGAAGGAGGATCTCTCTTGCACTCTGTATGTTTCCATGTCGTCAAGAACTCATTACTCATGGAAGCAAGCATGTAACACTTAGCTCTCATATTATGCTCCTTCCACTTGTCCAAAGTTTCATGTTCCTCTTGTGTGGCCTCTGGAGGTAAGGGACCAAGAATATTTGAATCTAAAACATATCATATATGTTCAAGGTTCAGGACAAGTTTCAAATTTCTTAGCTAATCTGACAGATTAGGTCCTGTCAACCTATTGTGATCAAGTATGCTTGCAAGGATATTGGATGGTGGTGGTTGTTTTGTGCTCATTTTTATCAGAAAATTAATTGCAGAAAATAACCAGATTAATTAGTAAATGTATCATGTAATTAACCAAAATGATTATGGTCTTTTAATCAAATTGGTCCTCCCACTAACTTAGCGAATCCTACACTTCCAAAGTAGAAAACGGAAATCCTAGTTGGATGGATTTCTAGTGGGTGATTGAATTCTTATAATTCTATTGATCATCCTCAGGTACATCCATTATTGGAATTACAATAAACTATAAGTGAGCAACTCCTTGCCCATCACATCTCATGTGAGGTTCAATCCTTTACCTAGCCCCTAATGCTCAAAATCTCAGGTACATCCATTATTGACTTATCTTGCATTAGTTAAGTTGATCCCATTGAGCCAGTAATTATGTAAATAATTTTAATGTCCTCAGGTACATCCAATATTGGCCACTAAACCATTTACATATTTACAACATCTCATGCTTAACAATTATTCTTAAGAAAATCTCTTAAATTAATTGCATCTCATGCAACTATTTAAAATTTCTTAAAATAATTGCCCTAATGGAGGGCTTATGTTATAATTACTTTAATTATACCATTTCCAACTTAATCATTTGTTTGGAAGATTTTATAGCCATCCTAATTACTATTAAGGTCTCACTTTGCACATTATCCATTTAGCATGCATATATCATATAATTGCATACATTCCCATACATCTCATGCATTCATGGATAAGCGAGAAATATGGTATGATCATGGACTTTCTAAGGGATTCAATTCTGAGCCACCAAGAATTGAATCAGGCATTCCTAGGTGCATTTCATTCATTCATTTTACAAGAGTTGCTGAAGGAGTACATAATCAACACTTGATATTGAATTCCTCCCACTGGTCCTACCAATGCTCTTGACCTCCTTGAACTTCTTGCAATCCAATATTACATAGTAATCCTTGGCATACCAAGGCGAATTTACAAGAACTTAAATAAATGAAATTACAACCCAAAAATATTACAAACTTAATAATACATGCCCAAAATAAATTAAAATAAATTAATTAATTTACAATCCCAAAGAAACATAAAAGAAATAAATCCAATCACATTGGTCTTTTATAGTCCATGATCATCCATCATGCATATCACTATTTAACAATTAAATAAAACATACATACTTAAATTAAATTGAATATCTCATATTCAACTTAAAAATCCAGATTTGAATATGATTCAAATAAATTTAAAAATTCAGATTTGAATCTCATTCAAACAAATTTAAAAATTCAGATTTGAATCACATTCAAACAACTTCAAAAATTCAGATTTGAATCACATTCAAACATTTTTTTTAAAAATCAGATTTGAATCACATTCAAATATTTCTTAAAAAATCAGATCTGAATTTTATTGAATCAATTTTAAATAATCAGATTTAAATATGATTCAAACAACTTTAAAAATTCAGATTTGAATCACATTCAAACAACTTTTAAAATTCAGATTTGAATCACATTCAAACAATTTTTAAAATTCTGATTTGAATCATAATTTAATTGTTTGATTAAAACAACTAATTAAACACTTTAATTAGTCAAAGAATAGGCCTTAGATCATACAACAATTGCAGAATTAAAAGCCAAACCTTGAACCACCCAAGGAACCATTGTTGCCGCCACCAATGGTGGCTTCACCATGTGTGCCGCCACATCTCATGATCCAACCAGCAATGAATCTCTTGATCTCATGATCAAACACACAATTAAATTATATAATCAACAATCTAAATGGCAAATATAGTGGCTCTGATACCAATTGAAGGAACGGAAGCGTGAAAAACACAAGATTATACCATTGAATTCAAAAATTTTCACCTAGGGTCACATGCACCATGCAAGATTTATTTTTATCTATTTGATTTCAATGATAAACAATATATTAAAACTCTTTTAATATGTTTTTGGATCTGTATTTGCCATTTAAGATTTTAAAATTAATCAGATGAATTTTAGAACCCTAGATTAAATCAAGAACGATTACACTAACCTCTTGATGTGCCGCAATGTTCTGCGCCTTTGAGATTCGTCTTCAGGACACCAGATGTTGTCCCTCTAGCTTGTCCACACCAAGAACACCTATGGCAGCCCTTGAACAGCTTCTAAAGCTTTTTCTATTAATTAGAAATTCAAGTTCTGCCTTTTAAGAGATTAGAGATGTAAACAGGACACTAGAAACAATTTCTAGTGTTCTTAATTCAAGAGATTGATGGCTAATCTCTTTGAATTGATGAGAGATGAAGAGAAATAGCTGGAGAGGCTCAAAGTGGCGTGACAATTGAGAGGAGAGGCTGCTGGTTATGTTTTCTTTTCATAACCACACTTAAATAGCTAGGTTAACACATTAAACCCTAGCCACATGTCACCTTTTGATTAGCTCTAGGTTTAAGTGACCCAATCACATTGTGCCAAGTGTCAAACCTATATTTAATCTTGATTTTAATCATCTTACATGATTAAAAAACATTTGGCAAGCTTATGTGTTATGCCATGTGTCACCATCTCAGGATGCCACGGGTCACACAAAGAAAATGACCAAAATGCCTCGTGTCTTAATTTTGAGTTCTCAACCTAAAATAATTATTTTTCTTCTTCTAATTAATTTATATCAAATATAAATTAATTAATTAATCTCTATTAATTAATTTCTCATTAATTAAATTCATATTTAAACACTTTAAATATAAATTTAACTTATATTATACATCCAATAATCTAGATTTGGTTTCAAGTCATGCTAGGGACTTTGCAATTTAATTGCAAACCAAATCTATTTAATTAATCAATTAAACTCTTTAATTAATTAATTAAATCGTATTTAATTAGGTGATAACTTGTGTATGTGTGTGACTTACTAGGCTCATCACTAATTGGCAATGAGACATGATATCAACTCTTAATATCATCAGAACTCTTTCTTACCATAAATGATTTCTCTAAATCATTTTATGAACCTCATAGACCATGGTTAACACCTAGCATAGCATGCCATGGCCACCCAATTAGTAATAAGGTTTACCTTAAATGAACCTATAATCATATGTTACCATGCACTAGAATCTCTCTATTACAAAATCCCAACTCAAGCTGGAGTCATGGTTTATGTCAAACTCCATTTGCTATGAATATTATGTTCTCTTTTAATTCCAGTTCTTGATTAAAAGATTTTTCTCATCGAAACTCTTTTACGAATAAATCTATCTGTCTGCCAGAACTTGAAACATCAAGAACAATTAAATGAACATAGGATTTTATCTCTATTTACTTAGAGGAACAGATTCCATCTTGATCAACACCTACCTCCATATATAACTAGTAGGAGCCAACAGATGCCCATATACCCATACACAGTACAAGTATGAAAGCAGTATCAAACTCAAACTACCTATATACAAGATAACTGTGCTATCTCAGGTCTAAAGATTATATGCACTGATATGATTTATGACAAAACATTGACAAGAGTAAACTCCATGTGTTTGTCATAAGTGTCACTGGTTCGGCCTACTTATCATTTATAAGTGCCTATCATGTTTGTTATATGGAATGAGACTCACCATTCCATCTTATTTATATCTCATATAAATAACTTGGGAACAAACATGAATACAATCTTTCTGGATAAGTCATGTCCTTATTATGAAGTATCCTCGATTGTGAACCTATTTATGATACTTTGTGCTAGAAATATTGTCACTCATATTCTTAACAACTTAAGAATAATATTTCTAACAAAATATCAATGGACCTTTTCTATTACACATAAATATATTATGTAAACGGAAAAGTGGAAATGCCTTTTATTAATAAAATTATGTACAAGATACATACTAAATGATATGCTCTAGGGCATACTACTAACAAATGCTGCTTCTAAGTCTCTTACTCGGTAGCCTTCTCCTTTCCCTTACCTGCGACAGCATAAAGAAGCTATCGCTGAGTATATCACTCAGTGGTGCACAACTAATAACTTTAAAACTTAAGGTAAAATACAATTTGTCAAAGCATAATAAATCACATTTATTTTTAAACATGAAAACTTCATAATAGTTCTAAGTCCATAAGAGCCATTTATTGGAATAACATTTCAAATGAGAAATCACACTTCATAAATCACAATTCACAACGCATTAATGTTGCCAACATCAACATACAGTTTAGGCCGTGACATAAAATTTCCTGATCAGTGCCATGTTGTACACCACGAAAAAGCAATCTCAACCTCACTAACCGTTGTTAATGAGGGAAGGGCTAGCTAGCTAATAAGTACTCATCTAGTCTTACCCCACTAACCGTTATTAATGGGAGACATAATCAATATAAATTATCAACTCCAAGTAGCCGTTACTACTGGGGAGTTCCGAAAGGGACTGTCATGCTAACTGTGGTTTCAAAACAGTTTCCAAAAATTTTCCACTCAACAATCACATTTATAAACCAATAAACACATTTAAATTCATCATAATATCCATATAAAGGTGGCAACACCCAAATTTCTTAAATGCAAGAGAAAAACCATATTGCAATCAAAGTAAACTTGTTCAAAGCAACTCATTCAATTTAACACATTCCAAGCAATTTACAAGTTTAAAAACGAAGAAAAGATTAGTTGTGCACAAACCTTCAATGCTCTCCTTTCTCTTTACTCACTATTCCTTGTCTGTCCCAACCTCTTTCTCTACTGAAAAATACACAAATAGAATGTCTCAATACACATCTCAATTGCTGCTAAGAACTCATTACATGAATGTCTAATGCATCCCAAATTAGCTTTGCAAATTTTTGAAAATTTTTGTTTTGGACAACTTGGTGCCCCAATATTTGAATACAATTTTTACCTAGTTTCGATCATAATTTGGTGAGGTGTTATGCATGAAAATTGGTCATCTAGGTCTTAACTTTATTTCCTTTTCGAATTTCCTAATTCGGAGCTATGTAGCTCAAGTTATGCCCAAAATACCATTACTGTTCACATCACTATTCATGCTGCAGATTTAGTTCTGACAGATTTATTGATCCAACTTCGTTCAGCAATTTCATCAAGTTAAGTCCATAAATTGGTCTTATGTTCTTCATATGAAATGTTTTAATATGTCTTAGGTTTCCATCGGTTCAAGAATCGTCTAAATTGGAGTTTTCTAGAGAGAGTTATGCCATGCAAAGTTTATTGTTCATATGGTAAATCTGCAATTCTGCAGATTCAGTGATTCCCATAATTTAGCCTCAAGTTCTTCATATGAAATGTTCTACTATGTCTTAGGTTTTCATTGGTTCAAAAATCGCCTAAATGGGAGTTTTCTAGAGAGAGTTATGGCCATGCAAAATTTACTGTTCATATGGTCAAATTCTGCAGGTTCCAGAATTGTGTCTCTAAGTTCAAGCCGAGGTTTAGGCAATTTTTGGGCAGTTTCTGGGGTGGGTCTCTTCATGAAAATTCTAGCCCTATGTCTTAAGTTTCATTTCCAATTGGTTTCACACCAATTGGAGTTGTGTAGCTCAATTTATGGGCTGTCAAACACACTAAACTCAGTGTGTAAATTTTGCCCTAGGTTTAAAATTTTCATTTCTTTAATTATTCCCTCTAACTAACTTCAATTCACATTTAATTCACCCAAAATGACTATAATTTAGCATTGACACATCAATGGCACTTCCTAGCACAAAACCCACAATTTTCAAATGCCAAAGTTTGCAATTTTCCCTAATCCTACCATTTCGTTACTTCCATTCATCAACCCAATGTCAATTCAAACTAAATAAACCTCAAATGATCATAATTTAACACTACACACACCAATTTCACTCTCTAGCACCAAAACAAAATTTCCCCATGAACCCTAATCTTCCATAATTCAATTTATGCAATCCCATGAAATCTTACTACTTCCAATCATGCATACTACTTCACTTTAACTTAGATTTATCATGTATTTAACTAAAAATACATCAAACCCTAATTTTTCTCCCATTTGGCCAAAACCCTAATTTATGGTTCATACATGTTTTCTTTCATTTTCTTATGAAATTTCATCATAAATTAACTCCATTCCAAGTTTATACAACTAATCTAACATGAAAAGAAACTTACCTCTCATTGATTTCCCCACCCAAGTTTTAATTCCCTTAAATTCCCTTCATAAATTCCATAGCCCACTAAAAGAAAACATCAAAGAGATCTTTGATTGAGAGATTAAAAGCAAGGAGAGAAGTTCTCCATTCCACCTATGGGACAAAACCGTGAGGCTTATGGCCAAAGTGGACAATTCCTCTAGTGGTTGGAGCCCGATCGTTATAGTTGGTATCAGAGCTGCTCGCGTTTCCTCTTGAGCGATTATGGGGCAAACCTCAGTGAGGACGCTGAGTCCCGAAAGAGGGGGAGAAAGGTCCCTTAGGCAAATCCCACATCGGCAAAGCACGGAGTTGGTATTGGGTTCAAAAAGTAATGATATATAAAATGGGGGAACTAATCACTAGAGGCGCCTTTTGGTAGAATGGCCTAGAGAGTTGGAAGAACTCCAGGGTTAAGCGTGCTCGCTTGAGAGAAATCCTAAGATTGGTGACCTCCTGGGAAGTTCTCCATTCCACCTATGGGACAAAACCGTGAGGCTTATGGCCAAAGCGAATAATTCCTCTAGTGGTTGGAGCCCGATTGTTACATCCCCATACCATGAAGTGGCATTTTTCCCAATTTAGGACCAGGTTTGATTCTTCACATCTTTGCAACACCTTAGATAAATTAGCTAGGCAATCATCAAAAGTAGTTCCATAGACAGAAAAATCATCCATAAAAGCTTCCATGATATTTTCAATATAATAACAAAAAATAGCCATAATGCATCTTTGAAAGGTAGCAGGGGCATTACAAAGACCAAAAACCATTCTCCTATATGCAAATGTTCCATAAGTGTAACATCCTCACTTTAGCTAGTCCGTACGGTCTACTGTTCCGGTGACCAGTGTCGGTCCGGACAGCTAGAACGCCTGGAAAAAAAAATTTAAATTAAAGTGAGGAACCATAATTAACTCAAATATTAATAAGAAAAATTTAGGATAAATTTTAGAAATAAAATATAATCAAGTTAAATGAGCCGGTGCCCTAGCGATGGGTAACCTAGTGAGAAGTTGCGGTTCTCGCAACTAGGAGCCCTGGACCTGGGGGAAAAATTATAAAATAATTTTTGGGACTCCACAGAAGGGTCATTGAGGTTCTTATGGCATTATAATGCCAAGAAAATAGTTAAAAAAGTTTTTCAATTGGTATAGACAATTTTGGCCCGTTAAGCCAAACGGAGGGCATTTTGGTCATTTCGTCTTCAGAGATGATTTTTGGCCAACTTGTCTAGTTAAATAAATAATTTATATGGCATAAAATATGAACAAATATTATTAAAAATTCAATTGAAATTAAGTAAACAAGAAAATAAAAGAAAATGGGATTTATCACCTCATGCTTATGTAAGCATGAGGTAATTAAAAAGGGATGGCCAATCAAATTAAAGGAAGACATTTATAATACATAAATGGGCAGAAAAAAAGACAATTCTAGAGATTTTTCTGCAGCCACTCTTCTTCCCCAAGAAGACGTTTCATGCTCCTCTTTTCCCTTCTCCATTTTCATGCTTACAAAGCTTGAATTCCTTAGTCTTTTCTCAATAAAACCCTAACCTAGCAACATAAAAATTTATTCTTACATCCTAGTGAAGCTTTTGGGAACAAAAACAAGTAAAGTGGAAGAGTTCTTACAAACTTGAAGGGTGACTCCATTAGAGGTTAGTGACCAATCCTTGCTTTCTTTTTGAAATGCATGTTTAGGGACAAAAATTGAGCTAGAAAATGAGAGAAACTTAAATGAAATTGATAATTATGTAAACCCCCATTTTCAGTAGCTATGTGAAGGGTACGGTTTTGATTGTTTTCCTTGAATAAATTTGGTATTATGGCTGCCCTTAACACTAACCTATTGTTTAGAATGGTGAAAGGTAAATGAATGCATGAATTGAGATGGAATGGGTTAGGGTTTGGGTATAAAATGGAGACTTTGATCATGTAATGGTTAAAGTGAGTTTTAATGGTCAATTCGTGACCATTTGGATATGTGTAAACAAGAAATGAAGTGGTTTGTGTAGTGGGAATTGAGATTAGTGTGGCTGCCCTGGGTGACCTGTAGAATTGGACATGAGTCCAGTAGGTTTGGGCAGCTATAACTTGAATTGTAGAGGCTCAATTGGTTCAAGGCCAATTTGATATGAAACTAGACACATAATGGCACAACTTTGGTGAAGAAACTATGCCCATAAAACCAAACCAAGTGGACCAAAAGCTTGCCCAAATTCGGGTGACCTGCAGTCTGTTTCTGCAGAATGACCAAATGAATAGTGATTGACATTTGGCCATAACTCAAAGTAGAAAGGTCCAATTGACCTGAAATTTTACCAGAGACAAGATGAGATATAGATCAACAACTTTCATGAAGGAACCTAACCCAAATTATGACCATAACCTATCCAACAAGTGAGTTGCAGTCACTATTCATTACACTGTAGATATGGTCAGTCTAGAAAAATTTCAATCCGGCCAGTTGTGGTTTTTGGACCATAACTTGAGGTAAAAAACTCCAAATGGAGTGAATCAAAAAAGGAAATTCAACTAGACAAAATAAGGAACAACTTTCATGTTGATCATTTTTCCAAATTCCCACTACAAAAAAGACTAATGGAACAGTAAATATAAAGCATAAAAACTGAAAATTCTGCTTAATTAACATTAAGCTTAGAAATGGTTTTGGCAACCAAAACCAACAAGTTTAAAATGCAAAATGTGGTATGTTGGTGATATTAGAACCAATGTACCTATTTCCTATGCAAAAGTCAACATTTTAGTTGACTAATGAAGTGAATAGTAACACCAAAATTTGAAATTCAAAAATTATGAAACTTAAAAGTGTAAAATGCCCTAGTATACCTAACAAGATTGGTTTGGATAGCTTAGCATGCCAATAGGGTTCTGTTAGCAGTACTGCATATGGCTTCATGCCATTCTATGTTTCATGGCTTCCCATGCCATTCTGTGACAAAATAGCCTTTGGCTATGTTATTTGAATTATTACACTTGGGTTTTAACCCCACTAATTATTACAGCTTATTAGCTATTTTGTTGTACACCGAGAAACAAAATGTGACCGATGGTGTGATGGTCTGAGGTACTTAGTACCCAATGCCAGTTTAGCCTTTTATCCAGTCCAGTCAATTAGTATGGGTTACTCGGGCAATGTTAATGAACCTTATCAAAATTTTAATCGTATAATAATGAAAATAATATCAGAAGTTAAGTCTACCAAAAATGTAAACACACATTTTGCATATTTGTTTTATCATATTTTATTTTATTTTGTATTGTCACCACTAAGCAGAATTGCTTAGCGCGTTACTTTTGCCACGCTCAGGTACTGGAGACCTAGCTGGGGAGCCCAGCAGACATCAGACGGGGTGAGTCTTCAGAGCTGTATCCGGGGTTCGAAGTCACCTCACATCTGCACTGCATATGGTAGGACATTAGGACTATAGGTGGCCCTTTTGTATTTTTGCATTTTGTATTAGTTTGGATTGTAACTATAAACTCCTGTAATTATGTATTAATATAAATATATGAAATTTCATATTATAGAGATCTTTTGCATAATATATGTTGATGAATGAAATGTTGAGAATTTTTTGTGAATATGCTTCAAGTGATAAAGTGAACAGAAAAGTTTTGAAAATAGTATTGTGATTTGAGATTGAGATTTTGAGATTGACTTGAATGTATATAATGGAGTTTGGATTTGGAAATTATTTTGGAAGTGTTTTTAAGCAGGTTCAGAAGAACTATTTTTCCAATTTACAGCCGGCACTCAGCCAAATTTTCTATAAAATTTGCGGATAAATTCAGATTTATCAAAATTGAAAATAAATGAATTATAAAGGGATAAATTGTAATAGAAACATAAATTGGTGCTCCGGCACACTGAGTGGCATAACTTGCTCAGCTACACTGTAGACGGGTAAACGGTGTCACAATAAGGGCAAGTGATTGTGGTCTTTTCTTGGTCTTCTCAGTGAATGGAAATTTGGAAGAATCTAAATACCCATCTAGATAATAGAAGTAAGAGTGTTTTGCTAACCTCTCTAACATTTAGTCAATAAAAGGGAGAGGAAAATGGTCTTTTCTGGTGGAACTATTCAATTTCCTATAATCTGAACTATTCAATTTCCTATAATCTATACACATTCGCCAATTAGTGACTGCTCTAGTAGGGATCAGTTCATTGTTTACATTTTGGATAACAGTTGTCCCACCCTTCTTAGGAACTACATGTACTGGACTAACCCATTTACTATTAAAAATTGGGTCTATGATACCTGCATCTAATAGTTTCAAAATTTCCTTTTTAACCACTTCTTTCATGCTTGGTTTAAGTCTTCTTTGGTGTTCTATAGTAGGTTTACTATTTTCTTCCATGGGTATCCTATGCATGCAAATCGAGGGGTTCATCCCTTTCAGGTCTTCTATTTTATACCCTAAGGCTTTGTTATGTGTCCTAAGTTCTTCTAGCAATTTTTCCTCTTCTATCTTAGACAGGCTAGCATTGATTATAATAGGATATTTGGAGTTTGAGTCTAGAAATACATACCTTAGAGAGGATGGGAGAGATTTAAGCTCTACCTGTTTGGCGTTTTCCTGGAGCTTACCCTTGGTTTGTTCTTCCTTCAACTTCTCTATCTCGGAAGCCTTAGCTGAGGGTAGGGGTGGATGAGTTGCTAACTATTGTGCACAGGCTGCTATTTCTGTGTTTTCATCATTTGCTGTGTGGCTGTGCACACTACATGCTTCAAGAGGATCTTTAGGATGTATCTTATGAAATTCCTCTTCAACTTGTTTGTTAATTATGTCAATCATGAAGCATTCATCAGGTTCGAATTTGTGTTTCATTATGTTGAACAAGTTGAATTCCACTTCTTCTTCTACTACCTTGAGGGTTAGTCACCCATTATTGACATCTATGATGGCTCCGGCGGTTGCCAAGAATGGTCTTCCCAAGATGATCGGGATTTAAACATCTTTTTCCATCTCAAGGACAACAAAGTCTACTGGAATGAAGAATTTGCCCACTTTGATTGGGATGTTCTCAAGTATGCCCACAGGATATTTAACAAATCAATCAGCCAATTGCAATGAGATTGTCGTGGGCCTCAAATCTCCAATCTCCAGCTTTTTGCATATTGATAGAGGCATTAAACTCACGCTTGCCCTAAGATCGCAGAGGGCTTTGTCTATTTTCTTGTTGCTAATGAGGCAGGGTATGGAGAAGCTTCTTGAATTTTTCAACTTTGGAGGCAATTTGTTTTGCAGTATGGCATTGTATTCCTCTGTTAGAGCTACTTTCTCATAGTCTTGTAGCTTTCTTTTCTTTGACAGAATTTCCTTAAGAAATTTGGCATAGGATGGCATCCGAGAGAGTGCTTCAGTGAAGGGAATGTTGATATAAAGTTTTTGTAAAACTTCTAAAAACTTCCCAAAGTGCTTGTCCAATTTGGCTTTTTTGAAATCTTTGAGGAAAAGGTAGGGGGGCGGGTATAGCTCTGGTAACTTCTTTTTCTTCCCTGCTTCCTCTTCCTAATCTTTCTTAGCTTCTTCCTCCTTTTTCTCTACTTAGCGGTTCTTCCTCTGGTTGTACTAGAGTTCTCCCACTCCTCAGGGTAACTGCCTTACAATGCTCCCTTGGGTTTATCTCTGGTTGACTAGGCAGTTTACCAGTAGCCTTACTTGAAATACTTGCTTGCTGAGCAATTTGATTTTCTAGCATCTTCTTATGGGTAGCAAGGTTGTCCATTCTAGAAGTGAGCTATTTAATCAATTCATTTTGTTGTTATTGAGCTACTGGGAACCCTTCCATCATGGATTCCATGGTCATCTTCGGTTCAGGTTGCTGAGGTTGAGGAGGCGGTGGTGGCTATGCAAAGTTTTGGCCTCTGTTCTAAAATCCAGGGGGTGCTAGTGGTTTGTACCCCTGTTGCTTGTTTATTGGCTGATTCTGCTTATTGGACCATGAGAAATTTGGGTGGTTCCTCCATCCAGGGTTGTAAGTATTTGAATATGGATTGTTGGGCTATCTTCGGTTGAAGTTTCCTCCATTATTCACATAGTTCATCTATTTTGTGGGAGGTTTATTGAAACTATTATATTCTGAACTCATGTATCCTCCTCCATAGCTGTCTTCATATTGACTATTTGTACCAACTGTGTTGGCTTGCATTCTGTCGAGTTTCTTTTTGAGCTGATCAAATTGAGCATTTATCATGCTTAGGGCGTCCACTTCAAGAACCCCTATTGTTCTCCTTGAGGTTCCTCTTTCATTTGACCATTCATAATTATGGTATGCAACCCTCTTTATAAGTTTAAGTGCTTGTGTCACTATTCTCTCCATTAGGTCACCTTCTGCAGTTGAATCAACTATGCTCCTTGTAGAGGGCAGTAACCCATTATAAAAGTTTTGCACTGGTAGCCAATCCTCTATGCCATGGTGTGGACATTCCCTCTGCAGGTCTTTATATCTTTCCCATGTGTCATAAAGTGATTCACCTTCCTTTTGTCTAAAGGTGTTGAGCTCAAGCCTCAGTCTTACAGTCTTTGCAGGTGAGAAATACCTTGCTAGAAAAGCTTGTGAGAGGTTTTCCCAAGTGGTGAATGTTCCAGCTGGTTGAGAAAGTAAAAACTTCCTTGCTCTGTCTCAAAGGGAGAATGGGAATGCTCTGAGTCTTATGGCTTGATCAGAAACTCCATTCATCTTGAATGTGTCACATAGGGCAAGAAAGCATTGGAGGTGATAGTGTGGATCTTCTGTTGGTGAACCTCCAAACTAGGTTTGTTGAATCATTTGAAGCCATGCTTGTTTTAACTAAAAGTTGTTGGCTTCCACTGTGGGTCTGGTGACACTAGGCTGAAATCCTTGGACAGATAAAGCTCTGTAGTCTCTCAAGAGTCTTGGTCTATCATTATTAGCGGCCATGGTTAGAATTTCAGGATCTTCTTTATCATGCTCTTGATGTTTCCTTTCCCTCCTGATGTCTCTCAGAGTTCTGTCTATCTCCAGAACACAGTCCAAAATTTCTTCTTCTGGCCTTGTTCTGGTCATATATCGGATCGAGCACCTGAGAGAAAAGAAAAGAAATAAAATAAATCAGATAAAATTACATAATAAATATAATTGCCTAAATCAGCTAAATTGCCTATCGCTTGATATTACTAAAGCTAGAATCCCTGGCAACGGCGCCAAAAACTTGTTTCACTGGTTTTAACCCCGCAAGTAATAAATGTTTAGGCTTTCGAACAATGAGGTAATGAAAGTTGTTTATTTTAAAACACTACAATGATAAACTTAATATGAAGTAATCTATTTTGAAACAATTCTGGAATTAAGATTTCACACTGGAATCTTACTATGGATGTTATCTTGTTTATTTACCGGATTAAAAATTATTTTCCTTTATGGAAATCAGTCCTAAGGTATCCTAAGTCCTCTCTCAAATCACCTAGGGTGTATTCTAATTAACTTAAACCCGACTTTTGTGGCGATCAAATTAATTAAAATCCTTTAAGGTCTTTGACCAATTTTGAAATTCCACAAAGGTATCAGCCTATGTCTAGGTCATAATTCGTAGGTTCAAGATCTTGATTTTCTAATATTAATCTTCACCTTTCAGTCCTTCAATTAATATCTACAATCAATACTAAACAGGTACTGGCACATAACATGCATTAAGATCACAAGAAATTAAATCAAGGAACAAATCTCAAATCCAATAAATAAAACTTAATGTTTATCCATAACAATGATTACAAGCATTACTCTCGCAAATCCAGAATATGAAAACTACTCAATCATGAGTTCAGCAAACATCATGACAAAAAGGTAAAGATGGTAAAAAGAAATCATATAGAAGAAATAAAACAGTAAAAATTCATTTAAAGAGATGGAATGAAGGAACCAAAGAGAGTTTGCAGCTTTGATCTTATGGAAATTCAGCTGGAAAACTCCTCTTGGTACTGATATTCTTCTCTTCAAGACGGCTAGAGAGAATGTAGAATGCAAGTCTCTTTAAAACTCCTAAAAAGTGCTGTCAGAGGATCCATTCCCATTTGATGTTTTTTGCTTCTATTTATAATAGCTATTCTAGGGTTAGGTCATTTTGAGTCCAAAAAGCCTTAGGAGTCTGATTTGAATGTGTAAACAAGAGCGGGAACTCGGGTTTAAAAAATTGGCCGCCGCATGGTACATGGCCCGTGTGTTACTACACGGACCCAGGCTGTGTAACTTACTGGAGTGGAATTGAGGAGTCTTACATTGGCACAAAGACTTAGACGGGTCTGCACTGGCTACACGGGCTTGGTTGCACAGGCCATGTACTTTTGTTCTTAGAAAGTTCTTCAAGCTTATGCCTAGCAGAGACTTACATGGGTCCCTGCAGATTACATGGGTCCAATTACACGACCCGTGTACTTGTGTTTCTCCATTGGTTCTCTTGGCTTTCTTCTGGCAGAGAGTTACACAGGTCTGTGGCTTTGCTTACACGACTCGTGTACTTTGTATCAGTAGCAATTCTCAGTCTCTTGACCTCTCCAAGCTTTCCTTTGCACTTCTATACTTTAAGGCTTCACCCAAACACCTGAAATGATGCAGAAAACATGGAATTAAGGGCTTGACAATAGAAATTACAAAAACTAATGAAATCAACTACTATGTATGAGATTACTTACCTAAATGCTATGAGATAGTATACAAATGTGCTTAAAAACATCTATACAATTCAAGTGTATCATTGTCCTTAGGGTGCTCTAGTACTATTTGTAAAGAAGAAGGATGGATCTTTGAGGCTGTGTATTGACTGTAGGTAGTTGAATAAGGTAACTGTAAAAAACAAGTACCCTATATCCTGTATTGATAACTTGTTTGATCAGCTAGCTAGAGCTAGTTATTTTTCAAAGATAGATTTAAGGTCTGGATATCTCTAGTTTAGGATTGAGGAGATAGACAATCCAAAGATTGCCTTTTGGATTAGAAACTGGCATTATGAGTTTCTTGTAATGTCATTTGGGTTTACCAATGCCTTAAATGCATTCTTGGATCTCATGAACAGGGTATTCAGGCAATATCTGGTTCACTTTGTAATCATCTATATCGATGATATCTTAGTGCATTTTAGAAGTCCAAAAGAGCATGCACAACATTAAGAATAGTTCTTTAAAAGTTAAGGGAACATCAGTTATATGCCAAGCTCTCTAAGTGTGAGTTTTGGCTAAAGAGTATATTCTTCTTGGGACATGTAGTGTTAAAAAATGGAATAAAAATGGATCCTAAGAAGTTAGAAGCAGTGGCTGATTGGCTAAGGGCATCTATAGTGACAGAGATCAAGAGTTTCCTAATGTTGGTTGGCAATTGTAGGAGATTTGTACCTGATTTCTCGAAGATAGTTGCTCCAATGACTAGGTTAACTCAGAAGAATAAAAAGCTCAAATGGAATGATGAATGTGAGGATAGTTTTCAAAAGCTCAAAGAGTGTCTGATTTTAACACCAATACTGGCTCTGCCTATAGGCAATAAAGATTTTACTATTTACTGCCATGCCTGCAAAGTGGGCTTGGGATGTGTTTTTATGTAGAAGGGAAGAGTAATAGCCTATGCTTTAAGACAATTGAAGAAGCATGAAGCTAATTATCCCACTTATGACTTAGAAATGGCGGCCATAGTCTTTGCCCTAAAGATATGGAGACATTATCTTTATATAGCAAAATGCGAGATCTTTACAAACCTCAAGAGTCTCTAGTACATCTTCAAGCAGAAAGTGTTGAATCTCAAATAGAGAAGATGGGTAGAACTACCTAGTGATTGTGACTGTATAATCTAGTACCATCCGGGAAAGGCAAATGTTATTGCAAATGCCCTTCACCTAAAATCATTTGGCAATTTCACTCATATATCCATAGAAAGACAGCCAATCTTTAAGGAGTTGCACTAACTGATTGGAGAAGGGTTATAGCTAGAATTATCTACCAAGGGTACCTAGATAGCTCAGATAAAGGTGACACCAGTATACCTAAGGCAAATAATAGAGAAATAGCATAAAGACTTTAAGTTGGCATAACAGAAGTGATATAGAAAGGCAAGATCAGTGAGATCTATTTCTATAGAAAATGAGTGTTAAGGGATGGCAGCAGGTTGTGTGTACTAAATGACATCCAACTCAAGGGAGACATTATAAGGGAAGCTCATAATGCTAACTATAGTGTCCACCCTGGTGCCACCAAAATGTATCAGGACTTAAAAAAGGTGCATTGGTGGCCTTCCATGAGCAAGGAGAATACACAGTTTGTGACTACTTATGAGGTCTGTCAGAGAGTGAAGTTGAAGCATTATAAGCTAGCAAGAAAGCTTAACCCACTACCCATTCCAAATTGGAAATAGGAAAATGTGGCCATGGACTTTGCTGTGGGGTTACCAATAGTCTCCAATAAACATGACTAAATATGGGTTATAGTGGACAGGTTCACTAAGACTACTCACTTCATTCCTGTTAGAGCTAACTATTTTATGGATAAGTTGGCTTAGGTGAACATGGCAAAAATAATAAAATTGCATGGAGCTCTAGTGAAAATAGTCTCTGATAGAGACAAAATGAGTTAGGCACCAGGTTAGGCTTTTGCGCGGCTTTTCACCCTTAGACATATGGGCAATCAGAAAGGACCATATAGACTTTGGAGGATATGCTGAGAATGTGTGTGCTTGACTTTAGAGGATCATGAAAAAAGTACCTTCCCCTAGTTAAGTTTGCATACAATAACAATTATCACTCTAGCATTAGAATGGCTTCGTATGAAGCTCTATGTGGGAAGAAATGTAGGTGAAAGAGCATTAGTAGGAATGGAGTTGGTGGACGTCAGCAATCAAGCCATGCCCTTAATCAGGGCATGGTTGAAGACAATAGCCAGTAGATAGAAGAGTTATGTTGATCTCTAAAGACGAGAAGTGGTTTTTCAGGTTTTTCAGGAAAGGGACATGGTGTTTTGAAGGTATCTCCAATGAAGGGTGTCATCCAATTTTGAAAAAGAGGCAAACTAGCTCCAAGGGACATTGGACTATATGAAGTGTTGCAAAGGGTTGGAAATGTATCTTATAAGTTAGCTTTGCCACAAAAAATGGAGAGAATCCATCCAGTGTTCCATTTTTCTATATTGAGAAAGTTCGTGTTAGATCCAAATAAGGTTATAAATGAACCAGACATAGAAATCTTAGAAGATCTTTCCTATATTGAACAACCTATCCAAATTGTAGGCACTCAAGTAAGGAAGCTGAGGAACAGGGAGGTGCTTATGGTTAAGGTATTATAGTGGCGGAAGAGTGCACGTTTGAAACCCATGATTCTATGATACAATAATATTCCCACCTTTCTAGGTATGTTTTATATATTATGCATGTTATGTTTGTTATATTATGTTTTTATGTGTTTTTTTAACATTTGAGGATGAATGTTCTTAAGGGAAGAAAATGTAAAACCCACTATTATCCGACGTTAGAATATATGTCCTTAACGAAATATTCTAGTGAAAATTAAAACTTTACTAACAAGGGAGTAGCGATGAGATGTGAAAAAGTGTATATATATGTATTTGAGAATGAAAAGTATTTTAAAGGTTTGATTTCCTAAAAGTTTTAAAGTGTTGTTTTGGGTAGAAAGAACTTCGACAGTCGAAAGACAGACTTTTAGTAGCCGAAGTCATTTTTATAGTTCAAATGCCCATTTGGACAGAATGGACTTTGGTAGTTAGAACTAAGGCTTTCGGCAACCCAAAGTCCCTTGTCTATCAAGGGTATAAAAGAGACAGAAGCTCATTTTTTCTACCGAAAACACTTGGGGTTTTCTTCTTTTCTCTCTCTTACAACTTTGGGGCATACATGGAGATCATTAAAGAGATTTCCTTGAGTTTTTAAAGATATGGAGGTGGATTCTTCCGTTTGGAAGAGTAGATTCAAGCTTTAAGGTTTTGGTTCTCTCACCTCCAAGCCCTAAGAAAAGAGGTAAGATACTTTTATTCTTGATCTAATGGGTAGATCTAAGAAAGTTGATGAAGGATGAAGTTTTTGCATCTACAATTTCATGAAAAGTTGCTTTAATTTGCGTTTTGGGGGAATTTATGCATGTTAGGGTTAAGGTTTTGTGATTTATATAGAAATTTCATGTCTTGTTGTTAGTTTAGGAATGTTTAAGTGTTATAGACATCAAATAGCTAGTTTCCCTTGATGAATTTGAAGAAATCCATGTATATGTTATGTTGGGTGTCACACCTTATCCTTCCATAAGATATGGCGTAATCCCGTAATATGCCTAATGAATTACCGAACTCCATCAACCGATAATCCATTAAAAATACTATAAGACATTTTGAACGAATTCAAATCCATTTTTAAGTTAACTTGGTGATAAAAAGGTTTAAGAAAATGCTATGAAAATTAATCAAGGAAAAATAAGCATTTTTTTTTTATTTAAAGATAATTTTGCAAAAAACTAGCGTGATGTCGGCTGAAAGTTCAATAATTCAAAATTTAAACCTGTAGTAATAAATATTTTGATCATAACTTTCATCAAGTAAATAAATCATCAAACCAACATTTCATAAAATACAATTTCTCATTCACAACCAAAGAATAAAATATTACAAATTTAGATTTGTTTAAAGTCACGAAAATAATATTAGAATGCTTTTGTACAACTGCTCAACTATTCTTACATACATATAGCCATAATTTACATTAAAATATAATTTACAATGGTATACCTAAAATATACCCGCGTGTCAACTGAATCCAACTTCTAGGACGCTCACTCAACTGTTTTCTCTTTTTCTTTACCTGCGACAGCATAAAAATAGCTATCGCTGAGTATTTCACTCAGTGGTGCACAAATAATTTATAAAATCATCATAACACATGAAATCATTTCACAATAAAATATTTCCTTATTCACAATTCCTTGAAATACAAAAATACTATCAGAATTTTCAATAACACATTTCTTAAATCATGTAGAAATAATTAATGTCACAAATAATGTTTAGAAATAGTTAATGTTGCCAATAATCACATAGTTTAAGCTATGACACAAAATTTCACGATCAATGCTATGTTGTATACTATGACAAAGCTATCTCACCCCATAGCTGTTACCACTGGGGGACAAATGAGCTAGTTAGCAAATATGAGTACTCATCCGATCTCAACCTCAATTGGCAAGCTAGAGATGGAAGTTCACATAATCAATCTCAACCCCATTAACTGTTATTAATGAGGGAACAATAAAAGTTACCATGCCAATTGTGGTTTCAAAATAATTATAAAACAATTCCCATTCAAATCCATAAATATTTCAAATCATTATAAATCAACACATAGAATTGGCAACACATCAATTTCATAATGAACTTTAAATTCACATTCAATCCGGCCACCCCCTTACTTTAATAAAATCATTGGCCAACATTTGCCTTTTCAACACAATAATATATTTTTTCAATATTCAAATGTTCTCAAAACAATGTAAATATTTCTCAAAGATAAAGCAAATTCACATTTGTTTCATTTGCAAAGTTAAAATACAAAAGAAATTCAAGTTGTGTACAAACCTTTCTTAATCTCTTTTCCTTAGTCTATTCTTCCCTTCTCTTCAAAGTATTCTTTTCCACTAAAATATACAATTTTAAATGTCTCAATACTAATTCTAATGTCCCCAATAACAAATCAAATAAATCCCTAGTAGAATTCCTAAAATAACTACATATTTCAACTTTTTCTAGATTCAGGGCAGCATTTAAACATGACATTTAAACTCAATTTCAACCTAGTTCCAATCATAATTTGTCAAAGTAATCTTCATGATAGTTGTTCCTCTATGTCTTAGCTTTGATTACCATTTTGAATCACTCAATTTGGAGGTCTAAATCATCAGTTATGATCAAATTACTAGGTACTACTCCTGGGTGTGTTACCCTGCGATTCTCAAGTTTTCCAGATTTTCACCTAAATTTGCATTCCATAATCGAGTACTTTATGCTCAGAATTGGAATCAGGTATCTAAAACAAAGTTTTAGGCCTTTGTCTTAAGTTTCCAAATCATTTTTTATCACCTCAATTGGAGATGTACAAAGGAAGTTATGCTCTATTAACCACACGGAGGTCATAGGGCAAAATTGTTTAGTTGTAGGAAATTCTCAATTCTAATGTTCTAACTTACTCTAACATCTTAACCACCTTACCCTTACATCTGGATCTAGGTCAAGATATGAAAGTTGTAATTTTATGTCTTATGTGTATTTGGCTTTGGAATCATCTAATTTGCATTTATATAGCTTCAGTTATGGTCATTTTACTAAAACTGTTCAGGTGGTAATTTCTCAGATTTCCAGGTTAGTTCTAGAATCAAGACAGAATTTTGGACTTACTTTGTCTAGCTAATTTGGATAGGTTACCATCATAATTTAACTTCATAGTCCTGTTATGAATTGTTCCCCTATGTCTCAAAGTTACACAGGTTTAATATTCACTCAATTTGGAGTTATGCTCAATTAAGTAAGTAATGTTCATTTGGTCAGTTTTTCAGGTTCTAGGTTTTTCATTGCCGGATTCTAGCCCTAATTGAGGTACCTTTCAGCCATTTTTTGATTAAGTGTTTAGCATGAAAGTTTTAGCATTTTGCCTTAGGTTTCATTTCCCATTGGTTTCACATCAATTGGAGTATGTAGCTCAAGTTATGATCTAATAACCTCACTAGACTCAAGCTATCCAGATTCAGCATTTATGGCACATCGAGCACAACTTCAATTCCATTTATTTCTTGACCAAACCAAAGTTGTTTCTCAACAAATACACTTCAAATGGTCATAATACATATCTAATAGCATCAATTAGATTTCATACCATCAAAACACTAATTTCATACAAACCCTAATTGGCATTTTCCAATTTCAATCAAATTCAAATGCATCATTCATGTATACATCTTCTGTAACACCCCTACTCGCATAGCATGGTATATTTCACTATTCCGGTGACCGGAGTCGGTCCAGATGATTAAGGGGATTGGAACCACACTTAAGACAACTAGATAAGCCATAAACACAAATAATTAGTAATTGTCAATTAGTTAAGTATAAATAAGAAAAACAGAACAAAAGAAGTTGAACAAGCTGAGAGTCACAGCGATAGGTGACCTTCTCGGGAACGAGTGCGAAGTCGAGTTCAACTCAAATTTTGAACCGTAAAATGTGACGCTGCGGTCCTTAAGACTATTACAAACACAGTGGAAAAGAGAAAATCACAAAAAAGAATTGTTAAGCCAGTCAAATAATTAGGTCAGGGAGCCGGAAGAAATATTGAATTATTTGCAAACCGGGGTAAACCGGCAAGGGGCAATTTGGTAAATTGACCCCGAGAGCTGACTCCTGACCTAACTGTCAAATAAAATCGAAGAAAAGAAAATTTTGGAGTTGGGAATTAAATTAAAGAACTAATAGAAAAATAAATAAATAAATAAATAAGAGAAAATAAAAAAGGTGTAGGGAGATGACATCATGCATGACATCATGTATGATGCCATAAAAATGATAATTAATAAATTTAATTCAATTGAATTATGGTCTTCCTAAGATATAAAAGAAGGAAAAGAAAAGAAAAAAAAAATAAACAAAAGTCCTTCTTCCTCATGTGTTGCCGCTTCACTCTCCTCTCCCTCATATCACCATGAATGAAACTCCATTAAAGCTTGTTTCAAGCTTTTAAATCCCTAAGACAAATTCCCAGTTCCCTGCTCAGTTTGCACAGCAAATGGCTGCATTCTTTCAATAAATGGCGAGAAATGTGCCACCACAAGCTCAGACACAAGCATCTGTAGCACAACTACAGCCTCCAGCTCGGCAATATGAGAAATTAATGAAATTTGGGACTACAGAATTCAAAGGAACAGTGGATCCACTGGAAGCAAAACAGTGGTTAGAGAGGATAGAATGGGTTTTTAGAAAACTACAGTGTGCTGAAGAGTTGAAGTTTGAATATTCAGTATCACTTCTTCAAGGGGATGCATATGAGTGGTGGAAGACCATCCCCTACAGTCTGATAGAGCCACCAGTCCTCACATGGGCAGACTTTTTAAGGGAATTTCGGCAAAAGTGGGTCCCCGATACTTATGTAGAAATGAAGCTGCAAGAGTTTTTAAGGTTGAAGCATGGGGATAGAACTATAGAAGAGTATAAGCGGGACTTTTCAAGGTTAAGCCATTATGTTGGAAGCTTAGTCTCCACCCCCAGCGACCGGTGTAAAAGGTTTGAGGCTGGGTTGAGGCCTAGCTTGAGAATGCAAGTGGTAAGGTTCGGACACCAGAATTTTTCTGAATTGATTTCACAAGCCCTAGAACTGGAAAGGATAGAATTAGAATGGGCAGTGAAAAAGAGTACACAAGAGAAAGAGAAAACTGAAAAGGTTACTGGTCTAGCTACTAAGAGTGGCTCTACGGAAAGAAAACATTTTGGAGGATCTAGCTCACACGAATCCGGTAGAGGTGTATCTTCTAGACAGAAACCATTCCAATCCGATCAGCAAACTCAACAGAGATGCAGAAATACGCTATCGGATCGACTTTGTGAGACTTGTGGTAAACCACATAGTAGAGTATGATATAGAGCTATAGGAGCATGTTTCAATTGTGGAGGGACTAGTCATTTTGCTAAGGATTGCATAAGTCCACGCCGTTATGGATAATTCACCACGGCAGAAGGATCAGCCCAAGTTTCTACCCCGAAGAGTTTACCAACAGTTGGTAGAGGCAGAGGCAGAGATAGGGGTAGTATACCTGGAAGTCAGAGTACTGTGAATCAACCAAGACAAGGTGATGCTCCAGTGAGAGTATACACTATGCGACAGAAGGACGAGGATGAGACTTCTGGTATGGTTGCTGGTATTTTCTCAATTCTTAACTGAAATATGTATATGTGTAAAAAAAAAAAATATTGATATGTTAGTGACTAATCTTTTTAAAATTAATTTTGGAAGAGTTTGTCAGTGAAAAGTATTTGCTAGCACACAAGAATTTGTAAAGTTAATTAGTGAGCCTAATTATGTAAGGAAATAGAACCTAAAAGTAAGTTATAGTAATATAGCTACCTTAGATGCGAGTAAGGGTATTACTGCTGATAGATGTCAGTGGGTACCATAATCAAAATAAGTTCAAGATATTAGTGAATTTCAAAGAAATAAGATATAGGGAAGTTTGTTCTATTGGGATGTATCGTAGTAACTATGCAATATTCTTGATGTTTGTGCTGTAAGCTGCAGATTACAATACTGACTTGGGATTTATTGTGTAGAGCTACGTACTACCCAATAATACACAAGAGTAAGAATAGTTGCAAACAACATTTGTTTCGGTACAGTTATGATAAGATAAAGTTTTCTTATTGGAAAGGAGTTTGAAAATCCTAACCTGAGATTTAAAACTCTAAAGTTAGAATATTGAAAGGTTATAGTTTAGTACAGAAGAAAATAATGATTACACATCAGTGCAAACTAAGCTATAGAATATCGATAGGTAAAAATAAATAGAACAGTAAGAAATGAGAAAAATACTAGATGAGGAATTGCCACCAAGGCAAGCAATTTACTTAAGATACGTAACGATATTCCGAACTATTTTATCAAGAAATAAATAAGTTAAACCAAAGCAAACAAGATAGTGCAAAATGGCACATAGGACTTAGTCATAAATGGAGATGGTAAGATAATGGTTATGGACCTAGGGCCAAGAAAGAAAAGACTACAAAAGAAAATAATTGCTAAAACAACAGCAAGAAAAGACTAAAATATTCTAAACTAAACTAAAGGTTACATCAAATGATCAAGGGATTTGATAAGAAAAGAGTAAAACTAAGTTCTCACCCATAGGATAACACGAGGTCTTAGAAAAGCAGATCCACTAGCACACAGATTTGCTTACCTCAAAAAAATTGAAATGAATTTGAATCTAACTTATGACAGAAGCTCATAAGAAACTTGGCACACGAGGTAAGCAATCGATGAGTAAATAATATTGGTTAAAGTGCTAAGGAATCATCATTCAGGCTAGGAAGCTACCTAGGAGCGTGAATAGGATATGAGGAGACAGCACCCACAACTATTCAAAGACTGATACCAGGTAAAATTTCGAGGACAGAATTATTTTATGGGGGGGGGGGGGGAGAATTATAACACCCCTATTTGCATAGCCTGGTATATTTCACTATTCCGGTGACCGGAGTCGGTCCGGAAAATTAAGGGGATTGGAACCACACTTAAGACAACTAGATAAGCCATAAACACAAATAATTAGTAATTGTTAATTAGTTAAGTATAAATAAGAAAAACAGAACATAAGAAGTTAAACGAGCCGAGAGTCACAGCGATGGGTGACCTTCTCGGGAACGACTGCGAAGTCGAGTTAAACTCAAATTTTGAACTGTAAAATGTGACGCTGTAGTCCTTAGGACTATTACGAATATAGTGGAAAAGAGAAAATCACGAAAAAGAATTATTAAGCCAGTCAAATAATTAGGTCAAGGAGCCGGAAGAAATATTGAATTATTTACAAACCGGGTTGAACCGGCGAGGGACAATTTGGTCAATTAACCCCGAGAGCTGACTCCTTACCTAACTGTCAAATAAAATCGGAGAAAAGAAAATTTAGGAGTCGGGAATTAAATTAAAGAACTAATAGAAAAATAAATCAATAAAAAAAAAGAGAAAATAAAAAAGGTGTAGGGAGATGACATCATGCATGACATCATGCATGATGCCATAAAAATGATAATTAATAAATTTAATTCAATTGAATTATGGTCTTCCTAAGACATAAAAAAGGAAAAGAAAAGAAAAAAAAAAAACAAAAGTCCTTCTTCCTCATGTGTTGCCGCCTCACTCTCCTCTCCCTCATATCACCATGAATTAAACTCCATTAAAGCTTGTTTCAAGCTTTTAAATCCCCCATTAAACTCTAAGTTCTTCCCCAATTACTCCATAAAACCTTATTTCCTTCCCTTGAGAAAGAAATTTAGCAAGAAAGAAAGAAGAAAAGAAGAGAAAAATTAAAGATTGAATATCAAAGTTGAGGTAAGCACCCTAATTTGAAAACTTGTGATTTATTAGTTGTGTTGTAGCTTAAAGTAACTTAGAAACTAAAGAAATGAAATGAAACTAATTGTTGAAGGACCAAATTGAAATTCGGCCAGCAAGAAGGGGAGGGTGATTTGCATGGTTTGATTTATTTGAATGGGTATATGAACTTTAATTAATTGAATGGTTATGATTGAAGGCTTTGAAAGTAGCTAAATGCAAGAGTTTGTGAATTAGGGTTTCGGACATTAGGGTTTAGAGACAAAAAATATGAGAAACTTGTAAATGATGTCTTTGACCGAATGTGAAGTGAGAAATGGTCATTTGTGACCAAATGAAGTGTGTTCGAATGGTTGGAGTTAAGGCCAAATTCGGATTGAGTGTGGTCATGCTGCTGGCAGCATGACCAAGTCAATTTTGAAGGACCAAAAATGAAAATTTACAAGTCCAATTGGTATGAGACAAATTGGGAATGAAAATAGACACTAAATGACACAATTTTCATTCAGGAACCATGCCCAAAAAGTGACTAAAACCTAGTGAACAAATTGACCAAGCTTGGAAAATCTCAGTCTATCCTTGTACAAACTGACCAAATGAACAGTGTTTGTTAATTTGGTCATAACTTGAGCTAGGCAGTTCAAAATTACCTGAAATTTTACCAGTGGATAGTTTAGATATAGACCTAAAACTTTCATGAAGAACACAAACCCAAATTATGCCATTAACCAAGTCGTTTGGCCACCCAAAGTTGGTGACCCAAAATTGCCAAAACCAAAAATTGCCAAGAATTCTGGGTTGTGTCCAATCCGGCAGCCATAGTTCAAATGGCTATAACTTGAGTAACAAAACTCCAATTTGGAGTGATTCAAAAAGAAGAATAAACTGAAGACAGTAGGGAACATTTTCTATGAAGGAAGTTTTTCCAAATTCTAACAATAAAATGACCAATGGAACAGTGCAACTTAGGACACAAAAACTGAAAAATTGCAAATTTGCCTAAAAGACTTAGAATTTGAGAAAATGACCAAAACCAACAAATTTAGTGATCAAAATGTGGTATATGGGTGAAGTTGGAATTTCCATACCTATTAAGCCTTAGAAAGTCAACAAATTGACTTGAATAGTACCATGAATAGTAACTCCAAAATGAAAATTTTGGAGAATGTTAGTTTAGGCATATTTGGGTTAGAATTAAGTATTTATGAATTAATTATTGGATTTACTGTGAAATAAGGTACTGAAACACTATAAATGTTGTGTTTCAGCTGAAAAAGACCCGGAAGGTGTAAGGGACTGAGTCAAGGCCTAGAGGCGACTCACATCAGGTTTGTGCACAAAAATTTTAAATTATAGTTTTCATAATGGAAATTGATTTGTTATACATTGTGAATGTGTTTGTTCATTATGAATTTTGAGAATGTTGTGTTGCCTATTCTACAATGAAAATTTGGAAGAAAAATTAATTATTGATTTGTATGAAATATTTAAACAATATGGTTTTGAATTTAGTTATGGCTTTGAAAATATTATTTGAAAAATAGTGTATTGCCTACTTTGTGAATGAAAAGTTTAGGATGAAATATGATTTGTAAATTGTATAAAATATTTGAATAATTTGATTTAAATTGTTTTTAATTCACACTTGGCATGACAATATTAATATGTTCCTCCTCCACTTGTGGGGTGAGTTTGATATTTGATCACTTTCCTCCCTCTCTGGCTTTTCAGTCTGAGGGGCGAGTTTGGATGAGTACTCATTAGCTAGCTAGCCACTTCCCTCATTGATTTCGATTAGTGGGGTGAGTATGCCTTGTCGTGATGCACACACAACATGTTCGGAAATTTTGTGTCATGGCCTAAGTTGTGTTATTGTTTGGAAACACTATGTTTATTAAATTGTTTGATCAAGTTGTGCTATATTAAGTTTTGAAAATTATGATTTGTTATAAATGTGATTTGAAAAAAAATTGTGAAATGCGATTATGAGATTTTTGAATGACGATTTGTTCATAAATGTTTTATATTATGCATTTTATGCTTTATTGTGCACCACTGAGTATTTATATACTCAGCGATAGCATTAACTTGTTGTCACAGATAGAGAAAAGGACATAGCAGTAGAGTGAGCTGCTACAGTTAGAGAAGAGCACAATTGAAGAATTTTTGTACGGGTATTTATCTATGCCCTGGTAGTTTAGTTTGATGTAAATATGATAGTATGCATATGTATCTCTGTAATTTAAGAAGTTGTACAGATAAAATTGTAATAATATTATTTTTGAGATTTTGCATCTGTAAATTAACTTATGATTGTAAATTAATGATTTAAAATGCAATGTGCATGAGTTATGAACTATTTTGAGATATTAATTCTTGATTTGAATTTTGAATTTTGAATTGAAGTGTTGAGATTGCTGTTGATTTGAAGTTTGGTGATTGCAAATGGAGTTGTGATTGAGAAATATATTGGGAGTGTTTCTATTTTCAGGTTTTGAAGAACTGTTTTCTCAAAATAAAGACGGCACTCTGCCGAAATTTTTGTAAAAATTACGGAGATTTTAAATATCCAAAAATTTGATTTATGTTTGGACTCTAAATGAAGGTTTTTAATATTTGAAAAAAAATTTACCCACCAATTCCAAAATGAACGAAAATTGTTTTAAAATCCCTTATAGTATATTTAATGGGTTACCGGTGGGTGAAGTACAGTAATTCATTAGGTGTACTACAGGAACATGTTACATCTTATGAGGAGTAGGGCATGACATCTTCATCTAAGCTAGAATTCATATTTAATTGAACCAAAACACCAAAACCCTAACTCCTCTAATCATGGCTAAATTTCACTTCTCCCATTACATGCATGATTTCATCAATTTCTTTTATAATTTCTACACAAATCAACTTAGTTTCAAAGAATTCACAAGTAGCTAAGCTTGAACCATAACTTACCTCACTTGGCCTAATTTCCTTGTTCACAAATCTTTTAAATTTCTTTGTTTTCTTACTTGCTATCTTCAATTCTAGACTCAATTCAAGTTTTTCTCTTAATTTGCTAAGGGAATTATGGAAGAAATGAAGCGTATGGAAGCTTAGAAATGCAACAATGGAGGTTTAGAGAGAGCAATGTGGGGTGGCACAAATGGATGAGAGAAATGAAGATGAAGATGATTATGTTTTGATATTTAACTTAATTAATTCATTAATGGCAAAGTTATAATTAAGTGGTGATGGCATACTTGTAATTAAGCGGTCTTTCATAATTACTTGAATTTGACTTTTGGATAATTACACTTAATTATTCTAATCACAATTAATTAAACTAATCCAACTTCATTAATTTAATTCATCTCAATTTTGGTCAATTTTGGACTCTTAAAATTAATTGTCCAAATTTTACTCTTACCAGGTTTTTGTTCATATTTTCTATAATACCCGATAAGTCTTTAGCATTTGTTTTTTACCTTAGGTTTTGATTTACTTATTTGTGCTTATTTCCTTTTTATTTCTTTAATTTATTAATTCCCAATAATTCTTCAATTAATCCTTAATTAAGGATTTTATAGGGTTCCACACAAATTTAGAGTGGCAACTGAACTCACAGTCGCTTCTCTGATAGGTCACCCATCGTCGGGAACTTAAGCTCATTTAATCGATTTATACTCCATTTCTTTTATTTTTCCTCACCCTTACTTGATCTTTATTAAGTTAATTTATGACTCCTCACCCTAATTTAAGTGTGATTCCAGACATTCTAACCATCCGAATAGACATTAGTCATTAAAACAGTAGAATGTACAGAACTACCTAATGTGAGAGTGTTACATTGGGTTTGCTGAAAACCTAGGATTTGAGTTTTTGATTAATGTATATGGGTATTAATTATGATTTCAAGTTGTTTTAGGCCCTAGAAATGTGTATCTGTGATTAGATTGTGTTTTAGAACTTTAGGATGAATTTTGAGATTTTTGGGAGAAGGAATCTACAGGTTTTTTACTTAGAAATTCTAAAAAGAATCTACAAATTTTTTACTTAGGAATTCTGTGAAAAACCAAAGGCTTGGCTACCAAAAACCAAAGGTTCGGCAGCCGCAGTATGCAGTTTCTCAAAAAATCTAGAAAATTTCTAAGTTTTGTAGCCGAAGTGCAAGACTTTAGTAGCTAAAGTCAGCACTGGACAAAAGTGTCATCCAAAGCCTAAGACTTCAGCAGCCGAGTAGGTTCTATCTGACTTTTTCTCCCTTTTTTTCTAAGGTTCCAAAACATGGTTTCATAGTTCCTAAGGGCCTAGAATAAGATGTTTATGACATGTATAGTGTTTTAAAACCTTATATAATACTCCAGCGTCTGATTTTATAGGATCAGACTTAAGGGACTCGGAAGGTTAAGGATTCGAGGATAGTTACTATTCGAGTAAGATGGTTCATAGGTTCAAGAGGTGATTAACTCTAACCTTAATAAAATGGAAACCATTTTAAGGTAATTAATGATCATCCTCATACATCATGTCATATTTATTTAGGATGTATGCATCTAGAACACGAAGATGTTGCATAATTGCATAATTTGTTATTGGTGCATTGATGGATGTTGGATGACCCACTGACTCCCCTTATGTTAATGACTATGTTATGTTATGTATGATATGGATCCATTAGTAAATCCAATAGGGAGATCTTTATGATGCCCTTCAGGGGAAATCTGTATATTGCCCTAGGGTACATGACACATGTCATGTTTTAAGTGAATGTTTGGAGAGTTACTAGTGATAAGTCCATCCTACATGAAATGTTTGTGATGTGAAAACCCATGTGAATGATTCATTACATATGTGTGAATGAATGATATAATTAATGTTGGTTACTTTACTCACTTAGCTTGTGTAAGCTTATCCCATTCCCCTAACCCCCATATGTAAGGTTACAAGACTAGAAGAGTTCCTTAAAGATAAAGCATCAGGGGTTGCTTTAGCCTTTTCCTTTGTGTATGATGTATGGGTAGATGGACATGTAAATTATGAATGCATAGTATTGTGCTAGTATTTTAAGAAATTTAGAGTTATGTAGTATTTTTAGTATGATGATGTATATGTTATGTTAAACCTTTTTACGAGTATGCATGTCGATCCATTACGCTCTAGAGCTTATGTATGTTAAGGTTCAAATTTTGAACCAAATTATGTTATGAATGTCTAAGTATGTATGTAAAGATGAAAGTGTAATAGTTAGGAGTATGCTTAAATGGTGAGATACAGGAATGTGTGAATGTTTTACAGGCTTTAGGCTTGCTACGAGTTTCGGCAGCCTTAAGCTGACCCAATCCCTTGTAACACCCCTATGCTAAGTAGTCTATACATTATACTATTTCGGTGACTAGTGTCTGTCCGGACAGCCAAAAAGTTTAGACCTATCTGTGTCATCTAGAAAAGCCCTAAATAAAAATTAATAGAAATTACATGCAGGTGATATGGAAATAAGAAAAAAAAAAAGCATAATCGGTTAAATGAGCTGAGGTCACAGTGATGGGTAACAGAACCAGGAAGTGACTGCAAGCTCAGTTGCTACCCTAATTTCATATGGGACCTTGTGACACCCCAGCCTGAGGATAATTACAAAGTTAATGGTAATGCGAAAACCACAAAAAAGAATAAAGAACAAGGTCAAACAATTGAGATAGACTTCAGAAAGTAACTCAGTGTTACTAGAAAATTTTGATTAGATCGATAAAGGGCAATATGGTCAATTTACCCTTAGAGATGACTTTTGGCCTAAATGTCTAATAAAATATAAGAAATTAAAATTATGAAAAATATATTAGAAATGAAGAGGTGTGTGGAAGGAAAGGAAAAAGAAAAGAAAAGAAAATCAATTTAAAGGGAATTATGACATCATGCATAGTAAGGATGACATCATAAATAATTTATAATTTTTAAATTATGAAATTAAGGGATAATTAACAACATAAAAGGGACAAATTAAAAGAAAAAAAAAATTAACTACCTCTCTTCTTCCTTGGTTGCCGAATTCTCTCTCTCTTCTTTCTCTTTCATCTTTCTTCTACCATTGTTAAGGTTGGGAAGCCCAAAATTCCTCAAATTTCTTCCATAAATTCCCTAAATCGCAACATAAAACCTCATCCCTAGACCTTGTTAAATCATTTGGGGGAAAAAAGGAAGAAAAGAAGTGAAGAGTTGAAGATTTGGAAATGTCACACCTTACCCCTCTGTACGGCATAACATGATCCCGTAGAATACCTAATGAATTACCGAACTTCACCTACCGATAATTTATTAAGTACACTACAAGGGATTTTAAAACTATTTTCTTGCATTTTGGAAGTGGTGAGCATTTTGGTAGGAATTAAAATCATTTATTCAAAGCTTAAAAACTAGTAAAAATTTCTGTCCATTTTTATTTTTCCGTAAATTTTATAAAAATTTTATAAAAATTTTAACAGAGTTTCGTTTGTATTTATAGAAAACAGTTCTTCAAATACCTAAAAAAAAGCACTTCCAATAATTTCCTCAACTCCCAACCTCCAAATAATCTCAAATCAACACAATTCAAATCATTTCAAAATAATTCCACAATCTAATCAAAGTTTATCATCTCAAAATATTCATAACTTCATTCACAGTGCATAAAGTATGAAATTTACATATACAAATCTTAATTTACAAAAAGAAGTTCCAAAAATAATATTATTACAATTTCTTATACAACTGCTCAACTTTACATTGATACATAAAACATTACAATATTTACATCAAAATAACTACAAAGGTATAAAACAATACCCGTGCAAAAATATCAGGGTAGTCCTCAATATCAATAGTAGCTCACTCTGCTGCCTTTTCCTTGCTCTTATCTGCGACAACAAAATAAGCTATCGCTGAGTATAAAAATACTCAGTGGTACACAATAAAAATTTGAAATACAATACATAAATCATTCATTGACAAAACACAATTTAAATGCTGCACAAATAAATTCACAATTTATCAAAGCTCATTATAGCAAAATTTTTGGGTCAAATAATTGAATAAACATAGTGTTGCCAATTTATACACAACTTAAGCCATGACACAAAATTTTCGATCAATGCTGTGTTGTACACCACGAAAAAGCAATCTACAGCCCCTGTGACACCCCGTACCCGTGTACAGTATACCCGAGTAAGTAATGCCACACGGTGTACCAGCACACTCTAATATACCTTAATTAATTTTCATCATAACTTTGAATATAACTTGTAAAATATAACTCATTTAAGTCATTTATTGAAATCATAATTTATTTGAGGTTCCGAAAATTTTAAAGAAAATCCGGTAGAGTACCGGCTAAAAATGGGGAAAACAGTTCTTCGGAACCTGTGAAAAACACTTCCAATAAACAAATTCATTCATTCTCAACTCCAATATCATCACAAAACTCAATATCAAGATCTCAACATCTCAATTTCAATTCTCATTCATCCATCACATGTGATGATCACATATAAATCACAAATAAACATTTACTTTTCCATTCACAAATAAAATTTTCATAATTTACATAAACATCAATATACATTACACAAGTTTAATTTCATATGAGAAAATCAAAATTTAGTTACAAAATGTCAAAATGACACCTAGTGTCCTACCAATGCACTGCAGAAGTTGAGGTGATACGGACACTGTACAGAACTGCAGGATGGACTCACCCAGTCTGCGGTCTACTGGGCTCACGATCTGTATCTCCAGAACCTACGCGTGGCAAAAGCAATGCGCTAAGCAATAATGCTTAGTGGTGCAATAATAAAATAAAAGAAAATAGCAGAAAATGAATATGTAGTGAATGTATATGTTTTATTTATTTGGTATTGGTATGTCCATTATATTCACTAATTTTTGTTCACTTTCATTCATTTGGTTGCCCAAGTAACCTATACTGAACGACTGGACTGGATAACAGGTAAACTGGCACTGGGTATCTAGTACCTCGGGCCGTCACACCATCGGTCACATATGCATCTCCCGGTGTGCAACAGAACAGCTAACAAGCTGTAAGTACATCAGGCACAAGGCCAAATCTCAATACAAGGTCAGAATGGCTAAAAGCCATAAAATCACATAATGGCATATTGCCATGTGCAGTACTGCTAACTGAACCCTATTGGCATGCCAAACTATCCAAATCAATCTTGTTAGGTATACTAGGGCATTTGAAACTTTTAAATTCTTCACTTTGTGAATTTCAAGTTTTGGTGTTACTATTCACCTCATTTGTCAACAAAAATGTTGACTTTTGGATAGAAAATAGGTGTATTGGTTTTAACACCCCAAACATACCACATTTTGTATTTAAAACTTGTTGGAATTGATTGCCATTTCCATTTCTCAACTTAATTCTAAGAGGGCAGAAATTTCAGTTTTTGAGACCCAATTTTACTGTTCCATTGGGCCCTGTTGCAGTGGGAATTTGAGGAAATGCCAAACATGAAAGTTGTTCCTTATTTTGTCTAGTTGAATTTCTTTTTTTGAATCACTCCATTTGGAGTTTTGTAGCTCTAGATATGGTCCAAAAACCACAGCTGGCCGGATTGCCAATCTGCAGAATTGACCATATCTACAGTAACATAAACAGTAACTAGAGTCACTTGGTTGGATGGGTTCTGGCCATAATTTGGGGTAGGTACCTTCATGAAAGTTTTTTGTCTATGTCTTAACTTGTTGCTGTAAAAATTGCAGGTCAATTGACCATATCTACAGTGAGTTATGGCCAAATGAACAGTTACTGTTCATTTGGTCAATTCTGCAGAATCAGTTGCAGGGTATCCAGATTAGGGCCAAGTTTTGGTCCTCTTGCTTTGGTCTTTTGGGCATGGTTTCTTCAGCAAAAATGTGCCATTATAAGCCTAGTTTCATGTCCAATTGGCCAAACATCAATTGGACCAACAAAGCCCAAGTTATGGCAGTCCAAGTGGACTAAATTTTCAGTCCCTCTGCTGCTGTCCTAAGGCAGCCTACATCTTCACTTTGCAATCCTATTTTTCAGTCTAAATTGTGCTCAACTTACCTAAAATAGTCACTAATTGACCATTAAAATGTTATCTAACAATTTCCTAAGCCAAGTCAATCTTTCACTTCTCAAAACTGTAATGTCCAATTCAAATTACACATAAACCTTAATTACCATACTAGTTCAACATCCATGCATATTCATACCTTAAACATCATTTCTAGCCACTCTAAGTTCATTAAAACAATCAAACTCATCCTTCCTTAGGGCTACCAAAAATTGAAGATACCCTAACATATATGATTTACTTCAAATTCTTACAATTTCTTGTCTTAAAATGATGCTCTAACAAGGATTAAAGGAGTGAGAGTGAAAGTATAGCACTAACCTTGAATAGGGCAGATTTTTCCCAACTCAAAACTTCACTTTCCTTCACTTTCTAGGCTGCCAAAAGGTTATTTAAGGTGTGGGGTAAAATTTTAATGAAGAGAGGTTAGGGTTTTGTGGTGAAACAAAGGGAGAAATAAAGCTTGAGTTGCAAAATCAATGGAGGTTTGGCTAGCTTGGATTTCGGCTGGTTTGGGAGGAAGAAGAAGACAGCTGCATTTTTGTTTATTTTGGTCTTCATTTAGTCTATTTTATTGGTTATTTAAATGGTAGTTTAAAGGTGATTGGTGGTGGCTTTTTAATGACATCACCTTAGGTCATAATTAAGCATTTTTCTTCATTTTCTTTTCTTTTCTTCACCACTCATTTTCAATTTAATTTCTAGTAATGTTTATTCATATTTTATATCATATTAATTATTTACTTAACTGGACAAGTCGGCCAAAAATCACCTCTGAAGGCGAAATGACCAAAATGCCCTCCGTTTGGCTTAACGGGTCAAAAATGTCTGTACCGATTGAAAAATTTTTCTAGGTATTTTCTTGGCATTCTAATGGCATGGGAACCTCAATGACCCTTCTCTGGAGTTCCAAAAATTATTTTATAATTTTTCCCCCGCGTCTAGGGCTCCTCGTTGCGAGAACCGCAACTTCCCTCTGGTTTACCCATCGCTTGGGCACCGGCTCGTTTAACTTGGTTGTATTTTATTTCTAAAATTTTTACTAAATTTTTCTAATTAATATTTGAGCTAATTATGGTTCCTCACTTTAGTTTAAATATTTTTCCGGACGTTCTAGCTGTCCAGACTGACACCGGTCACTGAAACAGTAAATTGTACGGAATTTTTACCGGGAGGGTGTTACAACTCTTCCCCTCTAATTTAAATTTCATCCTCGAAATTTACCTGATGCAAACAGTTGAGGGAACTGTTGCCTCATCGTCTCTTCACTTTCCCAAGTTGCCTCCTCGGTGTTGTGGTGCCTCCAAAGCACTTTCACCAGTGGAATCTGTTTGTTCCTCAATTCTTTTACTTCCCGAGCCAGGATCCGTAGAGGTTCTTCTTCATATGTCAAATCCGGTTGCATTTCAATTTCTTCCCTGGAGATGACATGTGAAGGATCTGTGCGGTATCTTCTGAGCATGGATACGTGAAATACATTGTGGATCTTGTCCAGCTCTGGTGGTAAAGCTAGCCTATAGGCCACTGGACCCACACGTTCAATGACTTCATATGGGCCAATGAACCTAGGGCTTAACTTACCTTTCCTTCCAAACCTCAATACTTTCTTCCATGGTGACACCTTGAGGAACACTTTGTCGCTAACCACATATTCTATTTCTTTTCTTTTCAGGTCGGCATAAGATTTACATGCATGCGAGGCAACCTTGATTTGCTTTGATTAGTTTCACTTTCTCCTCGATCTGTTTCACTGTGTCCGGCCTACCAATTTGTCTTCGCCAATTCAGTCCAAAGACTGCTGAGTTCTACATTTTCTCCCATACAAGGCTTCATATGGGGCCATTTGGATGCTAGCTTGATAGCTATTGTTGTATGCAAATTCGCGCTGGGAGGTATCTATCCCAACTTCCCTCAAACTCAATGACACAACTCCTCAGCATATCCTCAAGGACCTGACATATATTTCATGTTATTATTATTATTTCAGTTCAATATTTGTATCAATTTCATTGGTTTCAATTGTTTACCTGGATTACTCTTTCTGATTGCCCATCCGTCTGAGGATGGAAAGCTGTGCTAAAGTGGAGTTGTGTACCCAAGGATTCATGCAACTTCTTCCAAAATCTCGATGTAAACCTTGGGTCTCGATCAGATATGATGGAAAGTGGAATTCCATGCAGTCTAACTATCTCACTGATATACAATTCTGCTAACTTTTTAAGTGAGTAGTCAGTCATAACTGGCAGAAAGTGTGCTGACTTCGTCAATCGGTCCACTATCACCCATGCTGCATCATGTTTCTTCCGGGTGAGAGGTAGACCACTTACAAAATCCATGGTGACCCGATCCCATTTCCATTCAGGTATGAGTATAGGCTGTAGCAAACCTGATGGAACTTGATGTTCTGCCTTGACTTACTGACATGTCAGGCATTTAGTCACGTAGTAAGCTATGTCCTTCTTCATACCAGGCCACCAATACTGAAGCTTCAGATCATGATACATCTTTGTACTTCCTGGGTGCATAGCATATACACTGGTGTGTGCCTCTTTTAGAATACTGGTCTTCAATTCCCCATCATCTGGTACACACAGTCTTCCTTTGTAATACAGGCACCCATCTGCTTTCACTCCATAGTCAGTTGCTTTTCCCTCTGAGATCTCGCTCATAATAGCCATTAACTTTTCATCTGCCTTTTGCCCATCTAAAATCTGCTGTAACAGGTTTGGCCTCACTTGCAACTCAGCCAAAATAGCTCCATCTCGAATCAAAGATAGACGGGCATTCAATGATCTCAAGGCTGTCATGGATTTTCTGCTCAAAGCATCAGCAACTACATTTGCCTTCCCAGGATGGTAGTCAATTACACAGTCATAGTCCTTCAGGAACTCAATCCATCGCCTCTGTCTAAGGTTGAGCTCCTTCTGGGTTGGCAAGTATTTTAGGCTTTTGTGGTCCGTGTAAATGTAACACTTTTCACTATATAAGTAATGCATCCATATCTTCAGTGCAAAGATAATTGCTGCAAGCTCTAGATCATGGGTAGGGTAATTTTGTTCATGTGGCATTAGCTGCCTGGAAGCATAGGCGACCACCTTTCCCTCTTGCATCAATACACACCCTAACCCATTATGAGAAGCATCACTATAGACCACGAAGTCCTTTCACGACCTTGTGTGCTAACACTGGTGCCTCTGTCAACATAGCCTTCAACTTCTCAAAACTGGTCTGACACTTGTCATTCCAGTCAAATATGACATTCTTGTGTAACAACTTGGTCATTGGAGCAGCTATTAAAGAAAATCCCTTCACAAATCTTCTGTAATACCTAGCTAGCCCCAAGAAGCTTCTGACCTCAGTTGTATTTCTGGGAGGCTTCCATTCCATCACTGCTTCTATTTTCTTGGGATCCACCCTAATCCCATCGGCTGACACTATGTGTCCAAGGATGCAATCTCATTTAACCAGAAGTCACACTTGGACAACTTAGCATACAGTTCCTTTTCTCTCAAGGTTTGTAGAACAATCCTCAAATGCTCATCATGTTCTTCATTGGTCTTGGAATACACCAAAATATCATCAATAAAGACCACTACGAACCGATCTAGGTATGGATGGAAGATACGGTTCATAAGGTCCATGAATGCTACTGGTGCATTCGTTAGGCCAAAGGGCATCACCAGAAACTCATAATGCTCATATCGGGTTCTGAATGCAGTCTTGGGCACATCTACATCCTTCACTCTCAACTGATGATACGCTGATCTGAGATCAATCTTAGAAAATACTCCTGCTCCCTTCAACTGATCAAACAGATCATCAATTCTAGGCAACGGATATTTATTTTTCACTGTCACTTTATTCAACTGCTGGTAATCAATGAATAACCTCAAAGTCCCATCCTTCTTTTTCACAAACAGCACTGGCGCTCCCCATGGTGACACACTGGGGCGTATGAACCCCTTATCAAGCAACTCTTGCAACTGAGTTTTCAACTCCCTCAATTCAGTGAGTGCCATCCTATAAGGAGCAATGGAAATGGGTGCTGTTCCCGGCAGTGTCTCAATAGCAAACTCGACTTCCCTTTCTGGTGGCAAACCAGGCAACTCTTCAGGAAATACCTCTGGGAAGTCTCTCACTGTGGGTATACCACTGTGTTTGGCTTAGCCTGCCTAGTATCCACCACATGTGCTAGGTAGGCTTCACAGCCTTTTCTCATCATTCGTCTTGCAACTGTGGCTGAGATAACATTGGACAAGAAATCTGTCCTTTCACCCACAACAGTGATCTCATTACCCTCAGATGTTTTTAAAGAAATTCTCTTCAATTTGCAATCAACTATTGCCTGATGACGTGACAACCAGTCCATTCCCAAAATCACGTCAAACTCGTGAAAGGGCAACTCAATCAGGTCTGCCAAGAATTCATACCCCTGAATCCTTAACGGGCAACCCTTGTACACTTTGTTCACTACCACACTGTGGCCCAATGGATTAGTGACCAGAATGTCTTGGTCACTCTCCCCTACTAGTATCCCCCTTTCTACGGGTAGGTTGATGCAGATATATGAATGAGTGGATCCTGGATCCACCAATGCATGCACAAGTGTAGTGTAGAGGGAGAACGTACCCCTAATGACGTCCGGGGCATCTTGCTCCTCCTGAGCTCTCAGGGCATAATTTACGGCAGTGGTGCATTATCTAGCCTCTCTGCCGCTCGGATGTAGGCCTCGTGATGGTCCCATCGCGTCGATTTGCAGATTTTCTACCTCTTTGCGGTGCAGAGCGGTGTCTGTCGCTTGTGTTGGAGCAACAGTAGTAGTTCTCGTGGGAGCTTCCTCGGTGATGCTCTGTCGACCCACATCTTAAGTAGGCACCAGTTACTCTCCAACACTCTCCCTTGTGCCATTTCAGACAGTGTGGACATGCAGAAGATGTTGGGGCTAGTCCCTTGAACCCCATCCCTGGAGAGCTGCCCACAGATGGTGTGGACTGACCTCTCCTAGGGGTGAACTGTGGCCTGGGCCCCTGAGATTGACCCTGACCATGTGGCTGACCTGAACTCTGTGCAGGTGGACCTTTGAACCTCTTCCCAGATGCAGGAGCTGAACTAGACTGACCTGGGCCCCTCTTCTGCTGTCTATCCCTTCTGGTTTGCTCACTGATTCTCACTTTTTCAACCCTTATTGCAGCTTCCACTAACTTGCTAAATTCTGTGATTCCCAAGGCAATGAGCTGGATCTTTATGTTGTCATTTAGTCCCTCTTCAAATCTCTTACACCTTTCAGCTTCATTAGGGACTATCTCCCTTCCGTAGCAGCTTAATCGGACAAATTCCTTCTCATACTCGGCCACTGATAGCTGTCTCTGCCTCAGGTTAATGAACTCTCTTCTTCTCTCTTCCAGATATACAATACCCACATATTTCTTCTTGAATTCGGAGAGAAAGAAGTCCCAAGTTACAGCTTCTGGCTGCACTTCACTGGACACCGTGTCCCATCATTCATAGGCATCATCTTGCAATAAAGATATGGCAGCCTCTAGGTTTTGCTCTGGGGTGCAGTGGAGTTGTTTTAGAACTTTGCCCGTTCTGTTCAACCAATTCTACCGCAATGTAATCATCTTCTCTCTTGCGAAAAGACCACTGCTCCAAACTATCTTAGCCTTTCCAGTGTGATTTACTGTGGAGCCGGGTGGTGGTGGTGGTGGTGGTGGTCTTGGCATTACCCGGCCATTTGTTGGAACATGGCACGTGGAGGCCGAGCGTGCTCGCTTGAGCTGGTGGAGTAGGTTCTCCCCTACCCCCAGTCTCAGCTGCTGCAGGTGGAGCATGACTCTCCACTTCCTCCTCGACTGCTCTCTGTGATGAAGGGTCCATATCCTATTCAAAATAAGAAAGATAAACAAATCTGCATTAGTGTCACCTCGACTCTTACAAATGCAATGCACGGTATGGACTCAATCTAGGCCCAGAAACGCCTAAACCGTGCTCTGATACCACTAAATGTGACACCACTGACTGCACAAGATACCCGAGTAAGTAATGCCACACGGTGTACCGGCACACTCTAATATACCTTAATTAATTTTCATCATAACTTTGAATATAACTTGTAAAATATAACTCATTTAAGTCATTTATTGAAATCATAATTTATTTGAGGTTCCGAAAATTTTAAAGAAAATCCGGCAGAGCATCGGCTAAAAATGGGGAAAACAGTTCTTCGGAACCTGTGAAAAACACTTCCAATAAACAAATTCATTCATTCTCAACTCCAATATCATCACAAAACTCAATATCAAGATCTCAACATCTCAATTTCAATTCTCATTCATCCATCACATGTGATGATCACATATAAATCACAAACAAACGTTTACTTTTCCATTCACAAATAAAATATTCATAATTTACATAAACATCAATATACATTAGACAAGTTTAATTTCATATGAGAAAATCAAAATTTAGTTGCAAAATGTCAAAATGACACCTAGTGTCCTACCAATGCACTGCAGAAGTTGAGGTGACACGGATACTGTGCAGAACTGCAGGATGGAATCACCCAGTCTGCAGTCTACTGGGCTCACGATCTGTATCTCCAGAACCTACGCGTGGCAAAAGCAACGCGCTAAGCAATAATGCTTAGTGGTGTAATAATAAAATAAAAGAAAATAGCAGAAAATGAATATGTAGTGAATGTATATGTTTTATTTGTTTAGTATTGGTATATCCATTATATTCATTAATTTTTGTTTACTTTCATTCATTTGGTTGCCCAAGTAACCTATACTGAACGACTGGACTGGATAACGGGTAAATTGGCACTGGGTATCTAGTACCTCGGGCCGTCACACCATCGGTCACATATGCATCTCCCGGTGTGCAACAGAACAGCTAACAAGCTGTAAATACATTAGGCACAAGGCCAAATCTCAATACAAGGTCAGAATGGCTAAAAGCCATAAAATCACAGAATGGCATATTGCCATGTACAGTACTGCTAACTGAACCCTATTGGCATGCCAAACTATCCAAACCAATCTTGTTAGGTATACTAGGGCATTCGAAACTTTAAAATTCTTCACTTTGTGAATTTCAAGTTTTGGTGTTACTATTCACCTCATTGGTGAACAAAAATGTTGACTTTTGGATAGAAAGTAGGTGTATTGGTTTTAACACCCCAAACATACCACATTTTGTATTTAAAACTTGTTGGAATTGATTGCCATTTCCATTTCTCAACTTAATTCTAAGAGGGCAGAAATTTCAGTTTTTGAGACCCAATTTTACTGTTCCATTGGGCCCTGTTGCAGTGGGAATTTGAGGAAATGACAAACATGAAAGTTGTTCCTTATTTTGTCTAGTTGAATTTCGTTTTTTGAATCACTCCATTTGGAGTTTTGTAGCTCTAGATATGGTCCAAAAACCACAGCTGGCCGGATTGCCAATCTGCAGAATTGACCATATCTACAGTAACATAAACAGTAACTAGAGTCACTTGGTTGGATGGGTTCTGGCCATAATTTGGGGTAGGTTCCTTCATGAAAGTTGTTTTTCTATGTCTTAACGTGTTGCTGTAAAAATTTCAGGTCAATTGACCATATCTACAGTGAGTTATGGCCAAATGAACAGTTACTGTTCATTTGGTCAATTCTGCATAATCAGTTGCAGGGTATCCGGATTGGGGCCAAGTTTTGGTCCTCTTGCTTTGGTCTTTTGGGCATGGTTTCTTCAGAAAAAATGTGCCATTATAAGCCTAGTTTCATGTCCAATTGGCCAAACACCAATTGGACCAACACAGCCCAAGTTATGGCAGTCCAAGTGGACTGAATTTTCAGTCCCTCTACTGCTATCCTAGGGCAGCCTACATCTTCACTTTGCAATCCTATTTTTCAGTCCAAATTGTGCTCAACTTACCTAAAATAGTCACTAATTGACCATTAAAATGTTCTATAACAATTTCCTAAGCCAAGTCAATCATTCACTTCTCAAAACCCTAATGTCCAATTCAAATTACACATAAACCTTAATTACCATACTAGTTCAACATCCATGCATATTCATACCTTAAACATCATTTCTAGCCCCTCTAAGTTCATTAAAACAATCAAACTCATCCTTCCTTAGGGCTGCCGAAAATTGAAGATACCCTAACATATATGATTTACTTCAAATTCTTACAATTTCTTGTCTTAAAATGATGCTCTAACAAGGATTAAAGGAGTGAGAGTGAAAGTATAGCACTAACCTTGAATAGGGCAGATTTTTCCCAACTCAAAACTTCACTTTCCTTCACTTTCTAGGCTGCCAAAAGGTTATTTAAGGTGTGGGGTAAAATTTTAATGAAGAGAGGTTAGGGTTTTGTGGTGAAACAAAGGGAGAAATAAAGCTTGAGTTGCAAAATCAATGGAGGTTTGGCTAGCTTGGATTTCGGCTGGTTTGGGAGGAAGAAGAAGACAGCTGCATTTTTGTTTATTTTGGTCTTCATTTAGTATATTTTATTGGTTATTTAAATGGTAGTTTAAAGGTGATTGGTGGTGGCTTTTTAATGACATCACCTTAGGTCATAATTAAGCCTTTTTCTTCATTTTCTTTTCTTTTCTTCACTACTCATTTCCAATTTAATTTCTAGTAATGTTTATTCATATTTTATGTCATATTAATTATTTACTTAACTGGACAAGTCGGCCAAAAATCACCTCTGAAGGCGAAATGACCAAAATGCCCTCCGTTTGGCTTAATGGGTCAAAATTGTCTGTACCGATTGAAAAATTTTTCTAGGTATTTTCTTGGTATTCTAATGCCATAGGAACCTCAATGACCCTTCTCTGGAGTTGCAAAAATTATTTTATAATTTTTCCCCTGGGTCTAGGGCTCCTCGTTGCGAGAACCGCAACTTCCCTCTAGTTTACCCATTGCTTGGGCACCGGCTCGTTTAACTTGGTTGTATTTTATTTCTAAAATTTTTACTAAATTTTTCTTATTAATATTTGAGCTAATTATAGTTCCTCTCTTTAGTTTAAATATTTTTCCAGACGTTCTAGCTGTCCGGACCGACACCGGTCACCGGAATAGTAGAATGTACGGAGTTATTACCGGGAGGGTGTTATAGCCCCACTAATCGAAGTCAATGAGGGAGGTGGCTAGCTAGCTAATAAGTACTTATCCGATCTACAATCTCAACTGGTAAACCAGAAAGGGAGGAAAAATAATCGATCTCACCCCATAAATGAAGGAGGAATAATAATGCACTGTCATGCTAAGTGAGAATAAAAAATCTATTTCAAATATTTTATTCAAATAATTCATGAGGAATCCGATAGATTTCCAAAGTCATAGTTTCATTCACAAAGTGGCAACACAATTCATGATTAACACAAAATTTTCATAAATCAAACCAATCAATTTTTCAATGACAAAATACTCAAATAAGGTTTATTGTGCACAAACCAGACGTGAGTTGCCTCAGTCTCTCAGACCTTCCAAGTCTTTTTCAGCTGAAACACACAGTTTCACAGTGTTTCAGTACCATAACTTAGCATAAATCCAAAAATAAATTTAACTTCACTTTTACCTAGCTTATATCTGCTGAACTCGACGTTCTTTAAAATTTGTGTTTCGGGGTTACTATTCACTATACTATTCAAGTCAAATTGTTGACTTTCTAAGGCTTAATAGGTATGGGAATTCCAACATCACCCACATACCACATTTTGGTCACCAAACTTGTTGGTTTTGGTCACTTTCTCAAAACTTAAGTCCTTTTGGCAAAATTGTAAATTTTCAATTTTGGTGCCTTAGGTTACACTATTCCATTGGTCATTTTACTGTTAGAATTTGGCAAAACTTTCTTCATAGAAAATGTTCCCTAATGTCTTAAGTCTATTCTCCTTTTTGAATCACTCTAATTGGATTTTTGTAGCTCAAGTTATAGCTATTTGAACCATGGCTGCAGGATTAGACTCAACCCATAAGTCTGGGCAATTTTTGGCGCTGGCAGTTTTGGGTCACCAACTTGGGGTGGCCAAATGACTTGGTTAATGGCACTATTTGGGTTTGTGTTCTCCATAAAAGGTTTATGCCTATATCTCATCTAACCACTGGTAATATTTCTGGTCATTTAGACCTTCCTATCTCAAGTTATGACCAAATGAACAAACACTGTTCTTTTAGTCAGTTTGCACAGGGCAGACTGTGATTTTTCAAGTTTGGTCAATTTGTTCACTAGGTTTTGGTCACTTTTTGGGCATGCTTCCTAAATGAAAATTGTGTCATTTAGTGTCTATTTTCATTCCCAATTGGTCTCATACCAATTGGACTTGTAAAATTTCATTTTTGGACCTTCAAAGATAACCTGGTCATGCTGCCAGCAGCATGACCACACTCAATCCGAATTTGGCTTTGATTCAAACACTTCTAACACACTTAATTAGGTCACAAATGACCATTTCTCACTTCACATTAGGTCAAAGACACCATTTACCAGTTTCTCACATTTTTGTCTCTAATCTTAAGTGTCCCAAAACCCTAACTTACTAACTTGTTGCATTTAACCACATTTAAGCATACCAATCTCATTAGCACATCCATACAGGCTTGCCTACCATTTAATTTAAATCAAAACTCAAACATATACATAGTAACCTTAGCTGGCTGAAATTCAGTTTTGTCCCTCAACAAATTTTTCTTTTCATTTTAAGTTTATTTACAAGTTAACCAAGCTAAAAACACAACAAATAAACTAATTTTGCAACTTAAATCACTAACCTTGCTTGGAGGATTTTTAGGCTTTTGTTTCTTCAAGTCTTTCTTCATCTTTTTTACTCTCTAATGCTTCCTCAACATATATAGAGAATTTTTAATGTTGGGACTTTGTGAATTTATGGAAGAGAGTAGGGAAATCCAAGCTTTTTTTCTCTTAACAATGGTGGAACAAGGTGAAAGAATAGAGAGAGAGATGGGGCGGCAAGTGAGATGAGGAAGATGACTTTTACTTTTTTTTTCTTTTTATTTCTTTTATGCAATTTGTCTTATGGAAGACCCAAAAATCCATTTAATCAAATTATTAATTATGGGATTTATGGCATCATGCATGATGTCATCTCCCTACACATTTTTCATTTTCTCTTTTTTTTTTTATATTAGTTCTTTAATTTAATTCTAGATTTCAAAATTTTCTTTTCTCTGATTTTATTTAACAGTTAGGTCAGGAGTCAGCTCTCGAGGTCAATTGACCAAATTGCCCCTCGACGGTTCAACCCGGTTTGCAAATAATTCAATGTTTCTTCCAGCTCCCTGACCTAATTATTTGACTGACTTAACAATTCTTTTTCGTGATTTTCTCTTTTCCACTATGTTCGTAATAGTCTTAAGGACTGCGGTGTCACATTTTACGATTCAAAATTTGAGTTTAAATCGACTTCGCAATCGTTCCGAGAAGGTCGCCCATCGCTGTGACTCTCGGCTCGTTTAACTTCTTATGTTCCATTTTTTTTGTTTATACTTAGCTAATTGGCAATTACTAATTATTTGTGTTAATAGCTTATCTAGTTGTCTTAAGTGTGGTTCTAATCCCCTTAATTGTCCGATCCGACTCCGGTCTCCGAAATAGTGAAATATACCAGGCTATACAAATGGGCGTGTTACAATTCCCCCCCCCCCCCCTTAAAATAAATTTCGTCTCGAAATTTTACCTGGTATCAATCTCTAAACAGCTGTGGGTGTTGTCTCCTCATGTCCTCCTCTCGTTCCTAAGTAGCCTCCTGGCCCGAATGATTGTTCCACAGCACTTTTATCAACGGTATCTGCTTGTTCCATAGCTGCTTCACCTCATAAGCCAGAATCTTTACGGGTTCTTCCTCATATGTGAGGTCTGGATTCACTTTTATTTCTTCCACTGGTACTATATGAGATGGGTCTAATCCATACCTCCTCAACATAGACACATGGTAGACATTATGTATCTTCTACAACTCTGGAGGTAGTGCCAAATGATGTGCCAAAGGACCCACTCTTTCCAGAACCTCATATGGCCCAATGAAACGAGGACTCAGTTTCCCCTTTCTGCCGAATCTCATAATCCTCTTCCAAGGAGAAACCTTGAGGAATACTTTGTCACCCATTGCATATTCAATATCCCTTCTCTTCAAATCAATGTAGGACTTCTGATGGTCTGATGCAGTCTTAAGTCAACCTCTGATCACCCTGATCTTCTCCTCAGTTTGATGAACAATTTCGAGTCCAATTATCTTTCTTTTGCCCACATCATCCCAACACAATGGGGTTCTACATTTTCTGCCATACAACGCTTCATATGGAGGCATCCCAATACTGGATTGGTAGCTGTTATTGTAAGCAAACTCAATCAAAGGCAAGTGTGTATCCCAACTGCTCTCAAACTCAATCACACAAGCCCGTAGCATATCCTCCAAGATCTGAATTACCCTCTCAGACTAGCCATCTGTCTGTGGGTGGAATGCAGTACTGAAGTTCAATCTAGTTCTTAGGGCTCTTTGAAGACTACCCCAAAATCTAGAAGTGAACCTAGGATCTCTGTCTGATACAATGGATACTGGCACTCCATGAAGTCTAACAATCTCATTGATGTACAACTTGGCCAATCTGTCTAAACTGTAGTCCATTCGGACTGGTAGAAAATGAGCAGACTTAGTCAGTTTGTTGACAATGACCCATACTGCATCATGAATCTTCTGTGTCTTTGGAAGTCCCATCACAAAATCCATTGTTATTCTCTCCCATTTCCATTCTGGTACTGGTAGTGGATGTAACAACCCAGTGGGTACTTGATGCTCTGCCTTTACTTGCTGACAAGTTAGGCATTTGGAAACAAACTCTGCCACATCTCTTTTCATACCCATCCACCAGTAATGCTCCTTTAGCCCTCTATATATTTTTGTACCACCAGGGTGCATGGCAAAAGGAAACTCATGTGCTTCTTTCAAAATGATATGCCTCAAATCAACATCATTAGGAACACACATTCTGCCTTGGTGTAGCAATAGACCATCATCTCTTTTTAAGAATTTTGGTTTCTTGCCCTGCTGGACTTCTTCCAACAGTCTCTAATACTTCTGATCATTTTGAGCAGCCATTCTAATCTGATCAATCAATACTGGCTATACATGCCATGCAACTGCTGTCTGCCCATCATCATTAATCTCTAAGGTGGCATGTAATGATCTCAACTCATGTACCATAGACAAAAGAGTAACTCGTAGACTTGCCATAGTCTTGCGACTTAAGGCGTCAGCCACAACATAAGCATTCCTTGGCTGATAGTCTATCAGATAATCATAGTCTTTTATCAACTCTAACCATCTCCTCTGTCTCAAATTCAACTCTTTCTGGGTGCCCAAATACTTCAAACTCTTATAATCTGTGTAGATGTAACACTTTTCCCCATACAAATAGTGTCTCCAGATCTTAAGAGCAAACACAATGGCTGCAAGCTCCAAATCATGTGTCGGATAATTCCTCTCATGCGGTTTCAGCTGGCGTGATACATAGGCAATAACATTCTGATCTTGGATCAACACACAACCTAGCCCATTATGAGAAGCATCACTGTAAACTGTATATTCTTTACCCGATGTAGGTAAAGTCAGGACTGGAGCCTCAGTCAAACATTTCTTCAATTCATCAAAACTCTGTTGGCATTTATCCATCCACTGAAATTTCACATCTTTCTTAAGCAGCTTGGTCAATGGAGATTCCAACATGGAGAATCCCTTCACAAATCGACGGTAGTATCCAGCTAAACCCAGAAAACTATAAATCTCAGTGACATTTCTGGGTGGCTTCCAATTAAGGACAGCTTCTATCTTGCTAGGATCTACCTTAATACCCCCTGCTGATACTATGTGCCTCAAAAAGGATATCTCCTTCAGCCAAAATTCACATTTCATTAATTTGGCGTATAGCTGTTTCTCCCTCAAAGTCTGCAGTACAATCCGCAAATGTCTATTATGCTCTTCTGAATTCCTCGAATAGACCAATATATCATCAATAAATACCACAACAAACTGGTCTAGGTATGATCTGAAGATGGTGTTGATCAGATCCATAAAAGTAGCCGGAGCATTAGTTAACCCGAATGGCATAACCAAGAACTCATAATGGCCATAGCGGGTTCTAAAGGCAGTTTTAGAAATACTCTGCTCTTGTACTTTCAGCTGATGATAAACTGATCTCAGGTCAATTTTGGAGAACACAGCTGCACCCCTCAACTGATCAAACAAGTCATCAATGCGGAGCAATGGGTATCTATTCTTTATTGTCACCTTATTCAACTGCCGATAGTCAATGCATAACCAGAGAGTGCCATCCTTCTTCTTTACAAACAATACTGGCGCTCCCCAAGGTGACACACTAGGGCGGATGAAGCCCTTGTCAAGCAACTCTTGCAACTATACTTTCAATTCTTTTAGTTCTGCTGGTGCCATTCTGTATGGCATTATGGAGATTGGGTCCACATTAGGCATAACATCAATTTCAAACTGCACTTCTCTTTCTGGAGGTAATCCTGGCAATTCATTAGGAAATACATCTGGAATGTCACATACTGTAGAGATGTCCCTCAATGCTGGACTATCCACTTGGGTGTCTATCACATGTGCCAAGTACGCCTCACACCCTTTCCTATTCATTTTTCTGGCCAGTGCAGCTGAAATGATATTTAAAGGCAATAACTGCCTCTCCCCATGTATTACTACATCACCATACTGAGGAAGACCAAAAGTGACTGTCTTCAATCTACAGTCAATCATCGCATGATGCCTGGCTAACCAATCCATGCCCAAGATAATGTCATAATCTCTGAAGGGCATTTCAATGAAATCAGACAAAAAAGTGTGTCCTTGGATCATCAAAGGACAATCCCTATATAATTTATTTACCCTGACCTCCTGGCCTAATGGACTAGTTACTAGCACATCATAATCCATTGGTACACACTGAATAGCAGTAGAACATATCACATGAGCAACAACATACGAATGTGTGGAGCCAGGATCAAATAACACATGTACATCTTAGTCACGGATGGAGAAAATACTAGCTACTACGTTTGATGTTTCAGCCTCCTCCTTTTGACACATGGTATACACTCTAACTGGTCCGCCACTGGTACTGGCTGGTTAACAGTGCTTTGACTTCCCGGAGTGTTACCAGGACCCCTACCTCTACCTCTACCTCTAGCAGCTGACTGTGACCCTCTAAGTGTAGAGACTTGGGCTGATCCCTCAGATGTAGCAGAAGGTCCAGACCAACGCGGACTAGTATAATCCTTAGCGAAATGTCTGCTCCCTCCACAGTTAAAACATGCACCGGTGGCCTTGAAACAAACCCCACCGTGTGTTCTACCACAAGTTTCACACTGTCGTACTGATAGAGCTCCTCGGGGTGCTTGCTGGGTCTGCTAACCAGACCGTGTTGGTCTTTGGCCAGAGAATCTGCCTCTGCCAGATCTGCGAGAGCTAGATCCCCCAGACTGTTTCCTCTTCCCAGAATAACTCTCAGGTGCTTGTCCAGTAGTCTTTTTAGTCTTCTCTTTCTCTTGTGTACCATTCTTCACTGCCCCTTCTGCTTCTATCCTTTCCAGTTCCAGGGCCTGTGAGATCAACTCAGAGAAATTCTTATGTTGAAAACCCACCACTTACATTCTCAGATTCGGCCTTAACCCGGACTCAAACCTCTTACATTTGTCTCTGGGGGTGGAGACTAAACTTCCAGCATAGTGGCTCAGTCGAGAGAAGTCTCTCTTATATTCTGCTATGGTTCTGTCCTCTTGTTTCAAACTCAGGAATTCTTGCAACTTCATATCCACATATGCATCGGGGACCCACTTCTGTCGAAACTCCCTCGAAAAGTCTGACCAAGTAAGGACTGGAGGTTCTACCAGGCTATGGGGGATGGTCTTCCACCATTCATGTGCATCCCCTTGGAGAAGAAATACTAAATATTCAAATTTTAATTCTTCAGTACACTGTAGCTTCCTAAAAACCCGTTCCATTCTTTCCAACCACTGTTCTGCCTCTAGTGGATCCACAGTGCTCTTAAACTCGGTGGCCCCAAATTTCATCAATTATTCAAATTGTCGAGCTGAGGGCTATGAGTGTGCTACAGGTGCTTACATCTGAGCTTGGGGCAACACATTTCCCACCATTTGCTAGAAAAACGTAGCCATCTGCTGTGCAAACTAAGCAGGGAACTGCGGTGTTAGAGTAGGAGCTGGAGTGGCTGACCCACTCATGTTTTGGAGTGCTGGGGCTTCCCCTTGAACCTCAACCTTAACAGATTGTTCTACGGAATGATCTCCTTCTTCTATTCCATTTTCCCAAAATTTCTACTTCCTGAGATCAAGCACAGGGAGGTTGACCTCTGTTAGTGCATAATCATAATGTAAATATGTTATATGTATCAATTAAAGACACTTGAGTAGTTGTACTTGTCAAAGAAATATTCACATGCATAGTCAAAATTTATTGTAAAACTTTGCTCTGATACCACTAAAACATGTCACATCTTACCCCTTTGTAAGGCATAATATGATCCCGTAGAATACCTAATGAACTACCGAACTTCACTTACTGATAATTCATTAAGTACACTACAAGGGATTTTAAAACTATTTTCTTGCATTTTGGAAGTGGTGAGCATTTTGGTAGGAATTAAAATCATTTATTCAAAGCTTAAAAACTAGTAAAAATTTTTGTTCATTTTTATTTTTTCGCAAATTTTATAAAAATTTTGACATAGTTCCGCTTGTATTTAGAGAAAACAGTTCTTCAAATACCTAAAAAAAAGAACTTACAAAAATTTTCCCAACTTCTAACCTCCAAATAATCTCAAATCAACACAATTCAAATCATTTCAAAATAATTCCACAATCCAATCAAAGTTTATAATCTCAAAATATTTCATAACTTCATTCACAGTGCATAAAGTATGAAATTCACAAATACAAATCTTAATTTACAAAAAGAAGTTCCAAAAATAATATTATTACAATTTATTATACGACTGCTCAACTTTACATTGATACATAAAACATTGCAATATTTACATCAAAATAACTACAAGGGTATAAAACAATACCCGTACAAAAATATCTAGGTAGTCCTCAATATCAGTAGTAGCTCACTCTACTGCCTTCTCCTTGCCCTTATCTGCGATAGCAAAATAAGCTATCGCTGAGGATAAAAATACTCAGTCGTGCATAATAAAAATTTAAAATACAATACATAAATCATTCATTAACAAAACACAATTTAAATGTTGCATAATTAAATTCACAATTTATCAAAGCTCATTATAGCAAAATTTTTTGGTTAAATAATTGAATAAACATAGTGTTTCCAATTCATACATAACTTAAGCCATGACACAAAATTTCCGATCAATGCCGTGTGTACACCACGACAAAGCAATCTACAACCCCACTAATCAAAATCAATGAGGGAGGTGGCTAGCTAGCTAATGAGTACTCAACCAATCTACAACCTCAACTGGTAAACCAGAGAGAGAGGAAAAATAATCGATCTCACCCCATAAATGGAGGAGGAATAATAAGGCACTGTCATGCTAAGTGTGAATAAAAAATCTATTTCAAACATTTTATTCAAATAATTCATGAGGAATCCGATAGATTTCCAAAGTCATAGTTTCATTCACAAAGTGGCAACACAATTCATAATTAACACAAAATTTTCATAAATCAAACCAATCAATTTTTCAATGACAAAATACTCAAATAAGGTTTATTGTGCACAAACCTGACGTGAGTTGCCTCTAGGCCTTGACTCAGTCTCTCAGACCTTCCAAGTCTTTTCAATTTGAAACACGTGATTTCCACATGTTTGATTCCATAATTTTGCATAAATCCAAAAATAAATTTAACTTCACTTTTACCTAGCTTATATCTGCTAAACTCGACGTTCTTTAAAATTTGTGTTTTGGGGTTACTATTCACCATACTATTCAAGTCAAATTGTTGACTTTCTAAGGCTTAATAGGTATGGGAATTCCAACTTCACCCACATACCACATTTTGGTCACAAAACTTATTGATTTTGGTCATTTTCTCAAAACTTAAGTCATTTAGGCAAAATTGCAAATTTTCAGTTTTGGTGCCTTAGGTTGCACTGTTCCATTGGTTATTTTACTGTTGGAATTTGGCAAAACTTTTTTCATAGAAAATGTTCCTTAATGTCTTAAGTTTATTCTCCTTTTTGGATCACTCCAATTGGATTTGTAGCTAAATTTATAGCCATTTGAACCATGGTTGCCGGATTGGACTCAACCCAGAATTCTGGGCAATTTTTGGTGCTGGCAGTTTTGGGTCACCAACTTGGATCAAATGACTTGGTTAATGGCATAATTTGGATTTGTGTTCTTCATGAAAGTTTTAGGTCTATATCTCATCTAACGACTGGTAACATTTTAGGTCATTTAGATATTCCTAACTCAAGTTATGACCAAATGAACAAACACTATTCATTTGGTCTGTTTGTACAGGGCAGACTGTGATTTTTCAAGTTTGGTCAATTTGTTCACTAGGTTTTGGTCACTTTTTGGGCATGCTTCCTAAATGAAAATTGTGTCATTTAGTGTCTATTTTCATTCTCAATTGGTCTCATACCAATTGGACTTGTAAAATTTCATTTTTGGTCCTTCAAAGATAACCTCAATCCGAATTTGGCTTTGATTCAAACACTTCTAACACACTTAATTAGGTCACAAATGACCATTTCTCACTTCACATTAGGTCAAAGACACCATTTACAAGTTTCTCACATTTTTGTCTCTAACCCTAAGTGTCCCAAAACCCTAACTTACTAATTTATTGCATTTAACCACATTTTAAGCATACCAATCTCATTAGCACATCCATACAAGCTTGCCTACCATTTAATTTCAATCAAAACTCAAACATATACATAGTAACCCTAGTTGGCCGAAATTCAGTTTTGTCCCTCAACAAATTTTTCTTTTCATTTTAAGTTTATTTACAAGTTAACTAAGCTAAAAACACAACAAATAAACTAATTTTGCAACTTAAATCACTAACCTTGCTTGGGGAGTTTTTAGGCTTTTCTTTCTTCAAGTCTTTCTTCTTCTTTTTTACTCTCTAATGCTTCCTCAACATATAAAGAGAATTTTTAATGTTGGGACTTTGTGAATTTATGGAAGAGAGTAGGGAAATCCAAGCTTTTTTTCTCTTAACAATGGTGGAACAAGGTGAAGGAATGGAGAGAGAGATGGGGCGGCAAGTGAGATGAGGAAGATGACTTTTACTTTTTTTTCTCTTTTTATTTCTTTTATGCAATTTGTCTTATGGAAGACCCAAAAATTCATTTAACCAAATTATTAATCATGGGATTTATGGCATCATGCATGATGTCATGCATGATGTCATCTTCCTACACCTTTTTCATTTTCTCTTTTTTTTTTTCTATTAGTTCTTTAATTTAATTATTGATTCCAAAATTTTCTTTTCTCTAATTTTATTTGACAGTTAGGTTAGGAGTCAGCTCTAGGGGTCAATTGACCAAATTGCCCCTCGCCGGTTCAACCCGGTTTGCAAATAATTCAATGTTTCTTCTTGCTCCCTGACCTAATTATTTGACTGACTTAACAATTATTTTTCATGATTTTCTCTTTTCCACTATGTTCGTAATAGTCCTAAGGACTGCAACGTCACATTTTACAGTTCGAAATTTGAGTTTAAATCGGCTTCGTAGTCGTTCCCAAGAAGGTCACCCATTGTTGTGACTCTCGGCTCGTTTAACTTCTTATGTTCCATTTTTCTTGTTTATACATAAGTAATTGGCAATTACTAATTATTTGTGTTTATAGCTTATCTAGTTGTTTTAAGTGTGGTTCTAATCCCCTTAATTGTCCGATCTGACTCCGGTCACAGGAATAGTGAAATATACCAGGCTGTACAAATGGGGGTGTTACAGGAAATCTAACAAGGAGGTAAGTGAATTCAAACCTTTTCTTTTTATGTAATTGATTGAATTGAAGTTGGAATTGATGAATTTATATGAAGAACATGAAAATCATGCATATTGGGAGGGGAGAAATTTGTGGGAGCCATAGGAATCAAGGGGGAATTGATGTGTTTTAATCCAGTTAAACTTGTATTCATGCTTAAATAACTAAGGATAGGTGATTAGTATGCTTGAATTGAATGAATTGTGGCAATTGGAAATTTAGGGTTCATAGTAATTAGGATTTTGGTTGGAAATTGGAGATTTTTGAGAATTAATGACTAATTGGTATTAGTGATGCTCAATTTGGTTAATTAGGGTACTTATAAGTGCAATTTGATAAATGGAATTGAAGTGAGTGTGAATATGGTAAGGTTGAATTCTAGATAGCTTGACCTTTGTCCATTTGAGAGGTTATAAATTGAGTTTTATTGCTCCGATTGTGTGAGGCCAATTGAAGATGAAATTAGGGTCATAATGCAACATTTTTTATGCAGAAATCTTGCTCTAAAACTGACCCCAAGTTAACCTAAAGTCTGCTTGAATCTAGAATTAGTAACCTATTACTAGACAAAATTGACAAAATAAACAGTACATGTTCAAATGGTATAACTTTTTGTAGAGAGGTCCAAATGATCTGATTTTTGAACCATTGGAAAGCTTAAACATATTCAAACAACCTTCATGAAAAACACAAACCAAATTTTGACTATAACCTGGTCAAATTACCAACCAAATTTAACTCACTCAACCTGCCAGAATCACATTTTATCTAAAAAATCTAGAAATAACTAATCTGGCTAGCTATGGTAAAAATGTCATAACTTGAGCTACAAAACTCCAAATAGAGTGATTCAAAAAGGGAATTAAACTAGACACATTAAGGAACAACTTTAATGAAGGAAGTTTAGCCAAATTTCCACTGTAGATTGGTCCAATGGAACAGTAAACATTAGTGACCAAATCTGAAATTTTGGGATTATTTCTAATAGGCCTTGAATTTCAATTGGCAACTAATGGCAACAAAATTATGACCCAAAATGTGGTATGACCATGAGTTTAGAATTGGCATACCTATTAGATATGAAAAAATTCAACATTTTACATAACTAGTCAAATGAATAGTAACCACCATAACAAAAATACAAAGAACTCAACTCATGGGACTATATAAGTAAATTGAAAATGCAAAGTTCAATCGTTGAAATTGTTACTAGAAATAATTTGGATAGGTATTGAAATACTTTAATTTTGTGTTTCATTAGAAAAAGAGCCTTCCAAGGAAGGAAGTAGAGGGGATTGAATTAAACCAAGTGAAAGAGGTTTGTACATAACTAATCTTCTCAATTGATTTTAATTTTGTAAATGAGTTGAATAAATTGTGATTATAAACTATTTGGATGAAATTATGATTTTTCTTTGAATTTTATAAATTATGTGTTGCCAACCCTATAAGGGAAATTTCATTGAATGAAATGTGTTATGTGAATTAAAATGCAATTATTTGAATGGAAATTTTATAAAATTGTTTTTAAACCACAGTTAGCATGACAGTCCCGTTCAGAACTCCCCAGTAGTAACGGCTATTTGAGGTTTGATAATTAAAATTGCCTATGTCTCCCGTTAATAACGGTTAGTGGAGTAAGATTATATGAGTACTCATTAGCTAGCTAGCCCTTCCCTCATTAATAACGGTTAGTGAGGTGATTTACTTTGTCGTGGTGTACAACACGGCATTGATCGTAAAATTTTTTATTATGGTCTGGACTGTGTGTTCTTGGCAACACCTTTTCTTTGTGATTTGTGAAATATAATTTGAAATAAATGGTTCTTATTGACTTGAAAATTTGGAAATGCTTCATTGTTATGAAAATCTTGATTTGATATATTGCATTTTATAATGAATTTTGATTATTTTTAGTTTTGTACCACCGAGTGAATTACTCAGCGATCGCTTTTTTTGCTGTCGCAGATAGGGAAAAGGATAAAGCAGTAGAGTGAGCTGCTATAGTTGCAGCGTAGCACATTTTGAGGATCTTTTACAGGTATAATATTTTATACCTTTATAAATTTCTTTTGATGTAAATTTTTATTCATATATATCTATTGAATTGGTCAAGCAGTTGTACAATCAAAATTATAACAATATTAATTTTTTGTCTTCTTTTCTAGAGTTTCAAATTTTATATTTGAGTTGACAGAATGAAACGCTATTGAGATTTGTGACAATTATACTGATTGAGATTGAAATTGTGTTGACTGAGTTGGATTGTGTTGATTTAAATGGAGTTGTGGATTTTATACATATTGAGAGTGTTTTTAACAGGTTTTGAAGAACTGTTTTCTCAATTTCTAGCCAGCACTCTGCCGAAATTTTTATAAAATTTTCAAAATCCCAAATAAATTGAAATTTTATCTTATAATATAAAACTTAATTAAAGGCTTTTTATTAATTGTTCATAATTACCCTACACTTTAAAATGAATAGAATTGGTTTAAAATCCCTTGTAGTATATTTAATGGGTTATCGATAGGCGAAGTTCGGTAATTCATTAGGTATACTACGGGATCATATTATGCCTTACAGAGGGGTAAGGTGTTACATTGCTAGTGCCAGTAATGGCCCCTAGTTCGGGTCATTACAAACTTAACTTGCCTATTGAAAATGTCTCGCATTATATAGATTTTGTAAATGGACTTTTTTATTATTTCATGTATAGAAATGGACTTCATGTTCACTTCTTTCTGTGCAATCTTGTCTTTAATAAAATTACACTTAATATTTATGTGTTTGGTTTTTCCATGGTGCTAGGGATCACGATTCACTGTCATTGGGTTAATAACACTGTTAGACATCCTTAAATGTACTAAGAACAATTCTAAGCAAATAACTTCTTGCAAAGAAGCTAAGAAACTGAAAAATGCCACAAAGTCAACTTCTACTTCGAATATGACTAGACAAGATTATTTCTTACTACTCTATGATATAGTGTCATCATTTAGTCAGAAGATAAAGACTAAAGGTATATTTTTCATCCAAATCTCCTCACAATTGTATTGTATAGCCTTTCAATTATGGATTATTTCCTTGATAAAATCATGAGTAATCAACTGTGTCTTTTAGTTGCCTTAGTATTCTCTTAATTACTCTACAATGTGCTTGCCTTAGGTTGGCTTTATATGTGCTTATTAGACTAACAATATAACAAATATCTATACATATACATATAATAGCACACCTCAAAATTCCAACTGCATTTACAAAAAGGAACTTTGCCTATTTATTCCTTTTATTATGAGTCTTGGGACACAATCCCTAACTCAAATCTTAAGCTTTAGAGATAGGCATATTTGTGGACTTATAGTCTTGGATATTAAATTGCTCAAAAAATTTTCTAATATACGACTCCTGAAAAAGAGAACAACTTCTTTGAATGAACCCTTGAAATCTTAACTTCAAGGTAATATGCAACTTCACCATGTCTTTCATCTCAAAATTAGATGATAAAAATTCTTTAATCTCATTTTCATACTCTTTATTGTTTTTGGTTGCCAAATATGTCATGTATATACAATCATAAGATTACAAACTTATGCTTTGAAATTTTAATGTAGACGCAATAGTTTTCATTAATCATAGTGAAATAATATGATATGATTGCATTGAAAAACCAAATATACCATTGCTTAGAAAACTGTTCAAGACCATAGAATGACTTTGAAAGTCTAAATATTTTATGGTTGTGACTTTCCTTAATAAACCTATATATGGTTTCATATAGATTTCTTCTCATAATTCTCCATTAAGAATAGCAGTCTATACATCTATTTATTGTAATTCAAGATATAAATAAGCTACAATAGCTAGGATTAATCTTATTAAGATGAACCTTATGAAATGTGAAAATTTATTTTCATAATCAATTCCTTCCTATTATGTATACTCCTTAGCCACTGAGTAAGCTTTGTCCCTTTCAATATTGCTGACAATCTTATGCTTTATTTTAAGAATCCACTCATTCCCAAGTTTTGTATCCTATTTATTGATTAAGCAATGTCACACCCTACCCCTCTGTAAGGCATAACATGATCCCGTAGTATACCTAATGAATTACCAACTCCGTCTACTGATAACCCATTAAATACACTACAAGGGATTTTAAAAACTTTTCTTACTTCTTTTACAGTGATGAGCACTATTTACAGGTGTAAAAACCTTTTTTGAACTGAAGTGATAGAACTAACACATTTGAATTATTTGGAATTTCTGTAAAAATTTTGGCAGAGTGCCATCTGTATTTTGGATAAAACAGTTCTTCAGAAAACCTGTAAAAAGCACTTCAATATATTTCCAAATCTCAACTCCAACATATTTCTCAACACAACATATTTCTCAACTCAAATCCACAGTGATTTTTCAAAGACTGAGATACAAGAAATATAATACAATTTTTTTCAAGCCAAAATAACTCATAATTATTTTATAACTTCAATATACAATTTGAATTTACAACTGCTCAAAACCAAGAACACTATGTACATACAGTGGTCATACATTACAGTATAAAATGCAAAATGTGGTATACTCATTATACCCGAAAATCTCTCGCTGGATGTACTAGCAACCTAGTCTGCTGCCCTGTCCGTCTATCTACCTGCGACAACAATGAAAAGCTATCGCTGAGACGATGTCTCAGTAGTGCACAACATTAACCAAATACAACTTTAAATCACAGTTCATAAATCATATAAGTTATGGATACGTAAAACCATAGTTAAATTCAAGACAATGAACGTCATAAGGAATTTAACACAATATCACAATAAATATCAGTAATCAAAACGTAGTTAAATTCAAAAGACAGTGAATGTCAATAAGAATTTAAACTCCATTTCACAAATTATCAAAGCTCATAATAACACAATTTAGTCAAATAATTTACGAACACAGTGTTGCTAATTCATACACAACTTAAGCCATGACACAAAATTTCCGATCAATGCCGCGTTGTACACCACGACAAAGCAATCACAACCCCACTAATCGAAATCAATGAGGAAGGGAGCTAGCTATATAATGAGTACTCATCCGATCACCTCAACTGGTAAACCAGAGAAGGAGAAAAATAAACGATCACGACTCCATAAATGGAGAAGGAAAATAAACGATCACAACCCCATAAATGGAGAAGGAATGATACGATACTGTCATGCTAAGTGTGAACACAAAATCAATTCCAAACATTTTATTCAAATGATTCGAGAGAAATCCAATAAATTTCCAAAGTCATAATTTCATTCACAAAATGGCAACACAATTCATAATTAACTTCAATTTTCACAAATCACACTAAATCAATTTTTCCTCAGTTTCAAACCATTTACAATGCTTTTCAAGCAATAAGTATCCATTCAAACACATTTCCATAATTGAAAACAATGATATACAAATAGTCATAATTTATTTCAATTGAAAAATTCAAAAGAAATAACTGTTGTGCACAAACCTCTGATAACTGTCTCCTGGCCTTGACTCAGTGTTTCCTTCCCTTCCCTGAGTCTTTGCTAATTGAGAAACACAATTTGAAGTGTTTCAGTACTTAATTAAACTGTCTCTAACGATAATGTTTCATAAATAATTCACTGAATGCTATTATTTGCTTAATCAACCTAATATATCGACCCTCGATGCATTCTAGGTAAATTAGGTTTTAGTGTTACTAATATATCACATTCGATAGTCTTTTAGGGTTGGTACATTTTACCTAACTCATTTCCATGTATACTGCGTTATCTTGCAATTTGCTAGATTCCGGGATACTAGATTGACCTAGCCAGACGACCTAGTTCCCTCAGTTTTCGGGTTTCGGTCAAAACTACAAACTTGTAGATCTATGTCTTATGGAACCCGGGGCAAAATTTCAGGTCATTCTGAGTTATGTAGACCAAGTTATGGTCATTTTACTATTTCTGGTCAAAGTGCATCAAAATTGGTCACTTTAGGTCATTTTAGGTCAATTTTGGTTCGGCCAGTTTTTGGACCCGAATTTGTGCAATCTGTTTGACTTGCTTATGGTCATTTCTGGGCTTTAGTGTCTTCATAAGACTTGTAGATATAGGTCCTAGCTATTCATGGTCAAAATTTCAGGTCAATTGGACCTGTTTTGAGTGAGTTATGGCCTAAACACTAACTGCTGCCCAAATGGTGAATTTTCAGGCCTTATTTGCACTTAATCCGGATTTGGTCATTTTTGAAGCTACCTTGCAAGCAGAATTTTGGCATGATTCCTTCATGAAAGTTGGCACATTTTGTGCCTAGTTTCACCTTCAATTGGTCTCATGCCAATTGGAGCCACACACTTAAAGTTATAGGGCTAAAACTCAAACTTCCTTATTGCATTTCTTCCATACACATCAAGGATCACTCCTAACACTTACCAAACTTAACATTCAAGCCAATTCTAGTTGTACCATGACCTAAACATAATTCACAACACATTATAGGTCATTTTGGCAGCTTACAATTACATTCAATGTGCACCAACAAGTGCAGAATTTTTCAATCCAATATACAACAATTCAATCACCTATACATGCTCATTTACATGTCCCACTTCACACCACCATACACACACTCAAACTGCCATAACAACCAACACATTTTAATATCATTATTCCATAAACCAAACATGAAATAAAATCCTTATGGTTCACCAAACCAGGCTGCCAATTTATACTTCACTTTGAATAAAGTTCCAAGCTTCCAAATTCAAGTATACATTCACAATATACTTAGTATACATCACCCAATCAATTTCCTACACACATATATATTTAATCAATCCTTTAATCCACCATTTACAAGCAAAAATAAACTATCTTTAAAGTGTTTCCATGGCTTCCAAAAGTACACTTCCCAATTCAACATCAAACTTCAAAAATCTCTCCATAAATCAAACACCCACAACATCCTTACAAACTTTAATTAAACAATAATAAAAAACACAAACTTACCACTTTTGAAGCTTCTTAAAAACTCATCAAAACTTACCTTTCTCATTCCCTAAATGCTGCCCAAGTGGTGTAGACTAACTTTGATGAAGGAACTTAAGAAGAAATTGGCTTATTTCATGCATGCATGGAGCTTTGCCATGGATGACCATGGAGGAAGTTGAGAGAAGAAAATGATTCAGCTGGTTTTGGTTTGGGAGGTTGAAGAAGGTGATTTTTTTCTACCCAAAAATGTGTAGTGGTCCACTTAGGTAAGGTGAGTGGAGCACTAAGTAAGAATTAATGATTTTTTTATTCTTAATTTTCCAAATTCTCACATTACGCTTCCCATTTTTGCTATTTAAACTTTGTACCACTAATTTAATTTTTCATGACATTTTACAAATATAATATCATGTATTTTTAATGGACTTTTAGGTCAAAAGACAACTCGGGGTGTCAAATGACCACAATGCCCCTGTTCGGGTTGCATTCCCGATTTTTCAGTAACACCGGGTTTTGTCCATTTTTCGATTTCTCACTTTTGTTTGTACTAATTATTTAATTTTTCTTTGATATTTCTAATGATATTTATACTTCAATAAATATTTATTTGAGTCCTAAAAATATTTTCCAGGGTTCCCCGCAGTCCAGAGCTAGTCAACAGTCCACGCCGTGACTTCCCGTTGCGGTCACCCATCGCTAGGGTTCTCGGCTTGCTTAACTTGGTTACATTTCTTTGCTATTATTTTTCTTTTGTTTTTCTTGTATTTTCCTTTCTTGTATTTCATTATTTTATGTCTCCTCTATCATAACGAAGTGTAGTTCTAGGCATCCTAGCTGTCCAAACAACACTGGTCACCGGAACAGTAGAACGCACTACCAAACTTAAGGGTGTTACAAGCAATGCCCAAACTTGATTTGATTTCATAAACTCCATCTCTTCTACTATTGTTTTAATCCATTTTTCTTTGGTAGGCATGTTAGGGGTTTATAAGGAAACTACCAAATCAATCAACTTATACAAACTGAATGAACCTAAACTGAAAATAGTGGTTTTATACTTAAATATTGGTTGTGGTTTGTAATAAAGGTAAACTGAATAGTCAGCTTGGGTTGAGTTAACATAATGAAGGTGAATCGAATAGTCAGCTTGGTTTTTATAGGTTTAGCCTTCATATTTTTTTAGGAAAAATGAGAAGTTGATAGTGGTGCAATATGGAGCAATATTGGCCCCTGTGTCAAAGCATGCAAAACTAAAAAAGCCCATCCCAAATTATAAAACACAACTCAAAGCCAACCCAATTTAATGTAAAACTAAATATTATGTTTTTATAAATTATTTTGTTGGTATCAATTTCAATGCTTTCAAAATCAACTTAGTCGATTCGGTCAGGCCAAATATATTGAACTCGATCTAACCAACCCATGTAGAGTCCTAAGGTAAGTGAGAGCTTTACTTACGTTTCTTCGCTCTTCTTCATCGTATGGAGTAAATAAAAATGCTTCCCCTTTGATCTTCAAATGATATTGGGGAACACTATTATGACTAGTTCATCGATGCTAAGATTGAGAAATTTGTTGATCAATATTTATGTTACTCCCACTTGGACCATCAATTACTGATAGATTCACCATAGGTTGCAGTTTAGTTTCAATTACTCCTATTTGAAAGCGAATTTAGTTGTATTATGGAAGCAATATGGCCCTAAGTTTCATATTAAGATAAGTCGTGATCTATCTCTTCTATGTTTATGTAACACCCCTTACTTGTCTACAGTGTAGTTGAGCAAGGCATGTCACTCTTGGCGCTAGAGCACCTTAACTTATCTTATTACATTTCCCAGTATTCACATTTTATTTTATTAATTTGGGGTCAATTTATTAACCGAAGAAACTGATGAAGTTTCTCCTAAATTATTCACAATTTTGATGAATCCCACATGTTTAAAATCATAATAATATAATCCCAATAACATAAATTTTTCATAATCCCAATACTTCATCTCATTTATTCAAACTCACAAATTTCATTCATAAATAAAATACTCAATTTCATTAATTTACATAATTTATAAATAATTACATAAGTTTATAATTTACATGACAAAATGAATGTTTAACTACAAAATACAAAATCACTAACAAGCGTAGCATGTCCTACCAAAATGCACTGCAGAAGAAGTGACACCGGACATAAGTGCAGATCTAGACTCTCACAATAATCCCAGTTTATGGTCTATTGGGCTCTCGCTCCTGGTCTCCAATACCTACGTGTGGCAAAAAGTGACGCGCTAAGTATAAAGCTTAGTTGTGCCAATATAATATAAAAAAATAAACTAAATAATTAAATACAAAGAAATTATGCTAATAAATCACACAGACTGAATTTTTGGTTACTATTTGTAATATCCTTAATTTAGAGGTTTTTATGTTCATTATCTAGTTGTAAATTTTTAAGACCCATTTTTTTTAACTGCCCAAGTAACCTGTACCAGTTGACCAGACTAAATAAATGGATAAACTAGCACTGGGTATTAAGTACCTCAGGCCGTCACACCATCGGTTACATAGTATATGCTAGGTGTACAACAGAATGGCTAATAAGCCATAAAATCAGTGGGGCATAAAGCGTGTATGTCAAAGAATAGCAAAATGGCCAAAGACCAGAATATCACAAAATGGCAATAAGAGCCATAAATCATGAAATGGCATGAAGCCATTATTAGTAATATGCCCTAGAGCATATCATTTACTATGTATCTTGTACATGTTTTTATTAATAAAAGGCATTTCCCCTTTTCCATTTACATAAGATATTTATGTGTAATAGAAAAGGTCCATTGATATTTTGTTAAAAATTCTATTCTTAAGTTGTTAAGAATATGAGTGACAGTATTTCTAGTACAAAGTATCATAAATAGGTTCACAATCGAGGATACTTCATAATAAGGACATGACTTATCCAGAAAGATTGTATTCATGTTTGTTCTTAAGTTATTTATATCAGATATAAATAAGATGGAATGGTGAGTCTCATGCCATACGACAAACATGATAGGCACTTATAAATGATAAGTAGGCCGAACCAGTGACACTTATGACAAGCACATGGAGTTTACTCTTGTCAATGTTTTGTCATAAATCATATCAGTGCATATAATCTTTAGACCTGAGATAGCACAGTTTGTCACACCCTACCCCTTTGTAAGGCATAACATGATCCCGTAGTATACCTAATGAATTACCAACTCCGTCTACTGATAACTCATTAAATACACTACAAGGGATTTTAAAAACTTTTCTTACTTCTTTTACAGTGGTGAGCACTAATTACAGGTGTTAAAAACCTTTTTGAACTGAAGTGATAGAACTAACACATTTGAATTATTTGGAATTTCTATAAAAATTTTGGCAGAGTGCCATCTGTATTTTGGATAAAACAGTTCTTCAGAAAACCTGTAAAAAGCACTTCAATATTTTTCCAAATCTCAACTTCAACATATTTCTCAACACAACATATTTATCAACTCAAATCCACAGTGATTTTTCAAAGACTGAGATAAAAGAAATATAATACAACTTTTACAAGCCAAAATAACTCATAATTATTTTACAACTTCAAGGTACAATTTGAATTTACAACGGCTCAAAACCAAAAACAATATGTACATACAGTGGTCATACATTATAGTACAAAATGCAAAATGTTGGTATACTCATTATACCCGGTAATCTCATTTCTTTGGTACTAGCAAATTTAGTCTCACGCTCTGTCTGTCTGTCTACCTGCGACAGCAATAAAAAGCTATCGCTGAGACAATGTCTCAGTGGTGCACAACATTAACCAAATACAATTTAAATCACAATTCATAAATCATATAAATAGTGGATACTTAAAACCATAGTTAATTTCAAGACAGTAATTGTCAACAAGAATTTAAACTCCATTTCTCAATATCACAATAAATTTTAATAAGTCAGATCATGGTTGAATTCAAAAGACAGTATATGTCAATAAGAGTTTAAATTCATTTCATAATCTCACAGTACATATCAATAAATCACACATAGCTTAATCATGTTCCAAAGTTCAATTCGTCCCAAAAGCCGATGGTTAATGAGGTATTCAATTCATCCCAAAAGTCGATGACTAATGAGGAATAACATAGCTAGCTAGCAAAAATATGAGTACTCATCCAATTTGTCCTCAACAGGCACACACCTCAACACTTCAGCCAGAGAGGGAATTCAATTTGTCCCACTAGACAAGCTAGCGAGGAATACAATCAATATACATGATAGCTGTGGTTTCAAATCATTTCCAATACTTTTCAATTAATAAGTATCCATCAATATCATTCAAATAATTTCTCACAGTTTTCAAATCATTTACAATGCTTTTCAAGCAATAAATATCCATTCAAACACGTTTCCACAATTTAAAACAATAATGTACAAATAGTCATAATTCATTTCAATTGAAAAATTCAAATGAAATAGTTGTTGTGCACAAACCTCTGATAATTGTCTCCTGGTCTGGACTCAGTGCTTCCTTCCCTTTTCCTGAGTCTTTGGTAACTGAGAAACGCAATTTGAAGTGTTTCAGTACTAAATTAAATTGTCTCTAACGATAATGTTTGATAAGTAATTCACCGAAAGCTATTATTTGCTTAATCACCTAATATACCGACCCTCGATGCGTTCTAGGTAAATTAGGTTTTAGTGTCACTAATATGTCACATTCGATAGTGTTTTAGGGTTGGTACACGTTACCAATTTCATTTCCTTGTTTAGTGCATTTTATTGCAAATTGCTGGATTCCGGGATACTAGTTTGACATAGCCGAAAGACCTAGTTCCCTCGGTTTTCAGGTTTCGGTCAAAACTACAAACTTGTAGATCTATGTCTTATTGCACGCGGGGCAAAATTTTAGGTCAATCCGAGTTATGTAGACCAAGTTATGGTCATTTTATTATTGCTGGTCAAATGGCATCAAATTAGGTCATTTTAGGTCAAATTTGGTCAACTTTGGTTCGGCTAGTTTTTGGACCCGAACTTGTGCAAGTTGTTTGACTTGCTTATGGTCATTTCTGCGCTTTGGTGTCTTCATAAGACTTTTAGGTATGGGTCTTAACTATTCATGGTTAAAATTTCAGGTCAATTGGACCTGTTTTGAGTGAGTTATGGCCTAAACACTAACTGCTGCCCAATTGGTCAATTTTCAGGTCTCAATTATACTTAATCCGAATTGGTCATTTTTCATGCTACCTTGCAAGCAGAATTTTGGTATGCTTTCTCAATGAAAGTTGGCACATTTTGTGCCTAGTTTCACCTCCAATTGGTCTCATACCAATTGGAGTTACACATTTAAAGTTATGGGCTAAAATGTAGGCTGTCCTTAATTACATTGCTTATACATGTATCAATTACACATTTACCTTACTACAATTCCACCTCTCAACCCAATTCTGTTTTGGTACATTACCAAAACCATATACCACTTCACTTTAAAGTCACTTTGGGCAGATTACAAACATCCTTAACACACCAAATAAAATTCTAATGCATAAAGTCCAATTACAACCATAAATACACATAACACTACTCATCATTTCATACCATTTCCACCACTAATTTATATACATATCCATCAATCCTCAATGTCATAATTCTGCCAATATCTTCATGAATTTATACATTCATCAAAGAGTCCCAAGGCTGCCGAATTGTTCCACAATGCCAAAGTGTCCTACAATTCATCAATTTTCATTCCAAGTGCACAATCACCATATACATGTGGAATAATTTACTAGGACATTAAATCACCCTACTCAACATGAATCCACATCAAATATATGTAAGAATACTTCATCAAATATAGAACTCCATGGCTGTCCAAAATTGGACATATCAAGAACTCCTCAAAACATAAAATTTCCTTCACAAAGCAAACACCCATAACATGTATACAAACTTTAACAAAGCAATATTCAAAAATACAAACTTACCTTTGGTTGGGACTTGTAAAACCTTGACTAAACTTCTTGATTTTAGTGTCAAACTCTTTCTTGTGATGTGGGGATAAAACTTAATGAAGAAACCTAAGTGATTGGAAATGAAATGAGGAGTGGAGGAAGCTTGGAGCAAAACGGTAATGGAAGTTTCCCTAGCTCTCCATTTCGGCAAGGTTGAGAGGATTTGGAGAAGATGAAGTGCAGATGGTGTAATGGACTTACACCTGCCCCATTTAGTGTTTAATGAAATCCCTAGTGGTCCACACACCAAATTTAAATCATATAATATGTTAAATGTGTTATTTACACAATTTTCACTCCACTTTTGGCTATTTACATTAGGTACCACCAAATTAATTTTTCATTTTATTTTCTAAGTATAATATTATTTATTTTTAATGGAAATTAAGGTCAAAATACAATTCAGGATGTCAAATGACCATAATGCCCCTGTTCGGGTTACATTCCCGATTTTTCGGTAACACCGGGTTTTGTTCGTTTTTCGATTTCTCACTTTTCTTTGTACTAATTATTTAATTTTTCTTTGATATTTCTAATGATATTTATATTTCAATTGATGTCTCTTTAAGTCCTATAAATATTTTTCAGGGTTCCTCGCAAATTGTACTACCAACGGTTCACGCCGTGACTTCCCGGTGCGGTCACCCATCGCTAGGGTTCTCGGCTCGCTTAACTTGGTTACCTTTCTTTGCTATTATTTTTCCTTTGTTTTTCTTGTGTTTTCTTTTCTTGTATTTCATTATTTTATGTCTCCTCACTCATATCGAAATGTAGTTCTAGGCATCCTAGCTGTCCGGACAACACTAGTCACCGGAACAGTAGAACGCACTACTGAACATAGGGGTGTTACAATTCTCCCCCCCTTAAAATAAATTTCATCTCGAAATTTTACCTGGTATTAGTCTCTAAACAGCTGTGGGTGCTGTCTCCTCATATCCTCTTCACGTTCCCATGTAGGTTCCTGGCTTGAATGATGGTTCCATAGCACTTTAACCAGGTGTATCTGTTTGTTCCTCAGCTGCTTCACCTCATATGCCAGAATTTTTATGGGTTCTTCCTCATATGAGAGGTCTGGATTTACCTCAATCTCTTCAATTGATAGTACATGAGATGGGTCAGATCTGTACCTCCTTAACATGGACACATGGAAGACACTGTGTATCCTTGCTAACTCTGGAGGTAATGCCAACTGGTATGCCAAAGGACCCACTCTTTCCAGAACCTCATATGGTTCGATGAAACGAGGACTCAGTTTCCCCTTTCTGCCAAATCTCATAATCCTCTTCCAAGGAGAAACTTTGAGGAATACCTTATCACCCACTGCATATTCAATATCTCTTCTTTTCAAATCAACATAGGACTTCTGACGATGCGATGCACCTTGAGTCTATCTCTAATCAACTGATCTTTCCTCCTCTCACGAACAATTTCTGGCCCAATCATCTTCCTTTCACCTACTTCATCCCAACATAAGGGAGTTCTGCACTTTCTGCCATACAATGCTTCATATGGAGGCATCCCAATGCTTGATTGGTAGCTGTTGTTATAAGCAAACTTAATCAAAGGCAAGTGTGTATCCCAACTACCTTCAAATTCAATCACACAAGCCCGTAGCATATCCTCCAATATCTGAATAACCCTCTCAGACTGGCCATCTGTCTGTGGGTGGAATGTTGTGCTGAAGTTCAATCTAGTTCCTAGGGCTCTCTGAAGACTACCCCATAATCTAGAAGTGAACCTAAGATCTCTGTCAGAAACAATTGATACTGGCACTCCATGCAATTTTACAATCACATATATATACAATTTGGCCAATCTTTCCAGGCTATAGTCCATCCGCATCGGGCAAAAGTGAGCGACTTAGTCGATCACAACTATAACCCATACTGCATCATGACTACTCTGTGTCCTTGGAAGTCCTGTAACAAAATCCATAGTTATCCGTTCCCATTTCCACTCTAGTACTGACAAAGGATGTAACAAACCAACTGCAACTTGATGTTCTGCCTTTACTTGCTGACAAGTTAGGCATTTGGAAACAAATTCAGCTATATCTCTCTTCATACCCATCCACCAGTAATGCTCTTTCAAATTTCTCTGTACATTTTAGTTCCACCAGGGTGCATAGCAAATGGAGACTCATGTGCTTCCTTCATAATGATCTGTCTCAATTCAGCATCATTAGGAACGCACATTCTGCCCTGATGTAGCAATAAACCATCATCTCTCACAGAGAATTCAGGTTTCTTGCCCGCTGGACTTCTTTCAGTAGCTTCTGATATTTTTCATCACTCTGAGCAGCCATTTTGATCTGATCAATCAACACTGGCTGTACATGCCATGCAACTACTGTCTGTCCCTCATCATCAATCTCTAAACTGGCATGCTGTGCTTTCAATTCACATACCATAGACAAAGGAGAAACTCTGAGACTTGCCATAGTCTTGCGACTTAAGGCGTCAGCCACCACATTTGCTTTCCCTGGCTGATACTCTATTAAGTAATCATAGTCTTTAATGAGTTCTAACCATCTCCTCTGCCTCAAATTCAATTCCTTCTAGGTGCCTAAGTACTTTAAGCTCTTGTGATCTGTGTAAATGTAGCATTTCTCTCCATACAAATAGTGTCTCCAGATCTTCAGAGCAAAAATAATAGCTGCTAGCTCCAGATCATGTGTTGGGTAGTTCCTCTCATGCAGTTTTAGCTGGCGTGATGCATAAGCAATGACATTCCGATCTTGCATCAGTACACAGCCTAACCCATTGTGAGAAGCATCACTATAAACTATGTATTCTTTACCCGGAATAGGTAAAGTGAGAACTGGAGCTTCAGTCAAACACCTCTTCAACTCATCAAAACTTTGCTGGCATTTATCAGTCCACTGCAATTTTACATCTTTCCGAAGCAGTTTGGTCAGTGGAGAAGATAACATAGAAAACCCCTTCACAAACCGACGATAATATCCAGCTAGACCCAGAAAACTCCGAATTTATGTGATGTTCTTGGGCAGCTTCCAATTAAGGATAGCTTCTACCTTGCTAGAATCTACCTTGATCCCTTCAGCGGACACAACATGTCCCAAAAAGGAGATTTCTTTCAGCCAAAATTCACACTTCGACAATTTGGCGTATAGCTGTTTCTCCCTTAAAGTCTGCAGGACAATCCGCAGATGTCTATCATGCTCTTATGCATTCCTCGAGTATATCAAAATGTCATCAATAAACACCACCACAAATTGATCGAGATATGGTCTGAAGATAGTGTTCATCAGATCCATAAAAGCAGCTGGAGCATTTGTTAACCCGAATGGCATTACTAGAAACTCATAGTGGCCATACCGAGTTCTGAAAGTAGTTTTTGGAATACTCTGCTCTTGCACCTTCAACTGATAATAACTAGATTGCAAATCAATTTTGGAGAATACAGCTGCACCCTTCAACTGATCAAACAGATCATCAATGCGAGGCAATGGATATCTATTCTTTATTGTCACCTTATTCAACTGTCGGAAGTCAATGCATAAGCGGAGAGTACCATCCTTCTTCTTAACAAACAACACTGGTGCTCCCCAAGGTGACACACTAGGGTGGATGAAGCCCTTTTCAAGTAGTTCTTGCAATTGTATCTTCAACTCCATCAACTCTGCTGGTGCCATTCTGTATGGCGTTATGGAGATTGGTTCCACACCAGGCATAACATTAATTTCAAATTGCACTTCTCTTTCCGGAGGTAATCCTGGCAATTCATCAGGAAACACATCTGGAAAGTCATGTACTGTAGGGATGTCCTTCAATGCTAGACTCCCCACTTGGGTGTTTACCACATGTGCCAAGTAGGCTTCACACCCCTTTCTGATCATTTTTCTAGCTAGTGCAGCCGAAATGATGTTTGATGGCAATGACTGTCTTTCCCCATGTATTACCACATCATTGTACTGAGGGAGACCAAAAGTGACTGTCTTCAGCTTACAGTCAATCATGGCATGATGCCTAGCTAACCAATCCATGCGCAAGATGATATCATAATCTCTGAAGGGCATTTCAATGAAATCAGACAGAAAAAGTGTGTCCTTGGATCACCAAAGGACAATCCCTATATATTCTATTAACCCTGACCTCCTGTCCTAGTGGACTTGTTACTAGCACCTCAAAGTCCATTTTTGTACATGGAACAGCAATGCAATCAATGATGCTAGCACTCACATAAGAATGGGTAGAACCCGGATCAAATAACACAAACACATCTTGGTTAAAAGTTGAGAAGGTACCAGCCACAACATCAGATGTCTCGGCCTCTTCCCTCTGTCTCATTGTATACATTCTGGCTGGAGCACTGTCTTGCTCTGAATGTTTCACTGTGCCTTGGCTGCCTGCTGGGCTACCACTACCCCTGCCTCTACCTCTGCTGGGTGGTTGTGAACTTCTGGTGACAGGGCTCTGAACTGACCCTTCTGCTGTAGTAGGAGGTGGTCCAACCCTGCGACTACTAGTGCAGTCCTTGGCAAAGTGTCCTGTGCCTCCACAGTTATAACAGGCTCCAATAGCCTTGTAGCATATCCCACCATGATTTCTTCCACGTGTTTCACATTGGCGAGGAGGGTAGGAACCTCTGGTACTTTGCTGACCAGATAGGGGAGGCTTTTGTCCTGAATATCTTCCCCTACCAGATTTCTTGCCACCTCTGCTGTGTTGTCACACCTTACTCCTCTGTAAGATGTAACATGATCCCGTAGTACACCTAATGAATTACCGTACTTCGCCTACCGATAACCCATTAGATATACTACAAGGGATTTTAAAACAATTTCGTGCAATTTAAATCATCGATTAAAATCTGGTGTTATAAAATTTTTTTCAAAATTTCGGCAAAGTGCCGGCTGTATTTTGAGAAAACAGTTCTTCAATCCTGCAAAAGAAAAATGCTCCCAATATGTTTTCTCAAATACAACTTCAGTAACTTCAATTCAATTCACAATTCAATTCTCAATACACAATCAATTCATTTTCGAACTAATCCCATCATAAAGAAATATCTCATTCATTTCAAGACTCAAAATTTATATTACAACTATTCAGATAATTGAAATTCCAAATTTACATTTACAATAATTTACATACCAAAATATTTTACAAGAGTTTTATATACAACTGCTCAAATAATTTACATACATATTATTACATGCTTACATCAAAACCTATGTACATGGGTATACCTATGATATACCTGGAGCTTATCCGAATATATCTTCAACGAAATTTACTTATCGCTCTATGCTCTTCTTACTGCGATAAAGATACAAAGCTATCATTGAGTGGTGAACCTGGTGCACAACTATAATTTAAAACATAGTACAATATACATTGACAAATTTTACAGTAAATAATTTGAGAATCTGAATACTGATCAAATTTCACAACTCAAAATACTCATTGCCAATAATGTAAATCATTTGTATAAATGACTTGGAGCACAAAATTCAATTTATCATATCTTGACTATCCATTTAAGTAATTCCAACAAAATCAATTATACATAAACCATAATTAAAATCACCATTCCTTACCATTCAAAAGCCATTCTCAGATCTCAAAATCATTTTGTATCTCAAAAATCATATCAGATCTCAAAAGTCATTATGCATCTCAAAACCATGTTGTATCTCAAAATCAATCTTTATCTCACTAACTATGCAAGACTAATCCGAAAGGGCCATATTCGATGTGATTCTAACTCCCTATGGTCGGGAGGTCGAATCGATTCTAACTCCCTATGGTCGGGAGGTCGAATCATCGTGCATGATACCATCACAATAATGAATCTTCCGCAAGGGCCATAACGATAACATAAACTTAGATCTAACCTCAAATCGAGGAAAATCTAAGCTCGTGCACGTACTCATGGTAATCAAAACATAACTAACTCCATTGTCTTCTCAACAAATGAGAGAGACGGGTAATAACCTAGTCAAGCATCTATAGTGAGATATAAAACAATATTATAATCCATTTAGTGAGCATAAATCACAATATAATTCGATTCAAAGTCAATTCTAATATCCAATAATTTTTATGCTCATCACAATTTAAATCATAAATTTACATTTTTCCATGAAAAGTACCATCACAATTCAAAACATGTTCTATCACAATTTTCCAAAACATAATTTATTCAATCCATAACAATACTTAATACTTATGGAAATACCATTTCACAAAACCAAATTCATACATACTATAACAATTTTCAATAATCATTGAATTAAATCCAATGCTTGTTAAACATAATTCATAAGAAAAATATGTCATTTAATCATATGAAATATTCAAACAAAATCAGTTAAAAACTAGTTGTGCACAAACCTCTGATGACTGTCTCCCTGATCTGGACTCAGTGTTTCCTTCCCTTTTGCTGAGTCCTTGTTAACTGAGAAACACAATTTGAAGTGTTTCAGTGCTAAATTAAACTGTCTCTATCAATGGTGTTTGGTAAATAATGCACTGAACTCAATTATTCACTTAATCACCTAATATACCAACCCTCATTGCGTTTTAGGTAAATTAGGTCTTAGTGTCGTTAATATGTCACATTCGATAGGGTTTTAGGTTTGGTACGTTTTACCAAAGTCATTTCCTTGTTTAGTGCATTTTAGTGCAAATTGCTGGATTCCGAGATACTGGTTTGACCTAACCGGACGATCTAGTTCCCTCGGTTTTTGGGTCTCGGTCGAAACTACAAACTTGTAGATCTAGGTCTTATTGCACGCGGGGCAAAATTTCAGGTCAATCCGAGTTAAGTAGACCAAGTTATGGTCATTACACTATTGCTGGTCAAGTGGTACCATTTTAGGTCAATTTTAGGTCAAATTGGTCAATTCTGGTTCGGCCAGTTTTTGGACCCGAACTTGTGCAAGTTGTTTGACTTGCTTATGGTCATTTCTGGGCTTTGGTGTCTTCATAAGACTTGTAGGTATGGGTCTTAACTATTCTTGGTCAAAATTTCAGGTCAATTGGACCTGGTTTGAGTGAGTTATGGCCTAAACACTCACTGCTGCCCAATTGGTCATTTTTCAGGTCCTAATTGCACCTAATCCGAATTGGTCATTTTTTAGGTCACCTTGCAAGCAGAATTTTGGCATGGTTTCTCAATGAAAGTTGGCATTTTGTGCCTAGTTTCACCTCAAATTGGTCTCATACCAATTGAGGTTACACATTCAAGGTTATAGGCTAAAATATACACTGCCCTCAATATGCATTTCACACCCCAACTTCAAACACACACTTACCTTTGCCATTTGTTTACTTACCTACCAAACTGTTTTGGCACATTACCAAAAGCATTTTCTACATTACATTAGCATTATTTTGGGCAGATTCCAATCACCCTCAACACACCAAATATCATTCACAATTACAATTTCTAAGTACCATTACAAACACACCTAAACATTACAAACTTTACATACACTTTACAATGTTAATTTACATACATATCATCAATCCTTCTAGGTCAATATTCTGCCCACACTTCCTTCAATATATACCATTACTCAAGTGTCCACAAGCTGCCACAAACCATTCTTCAACATCACATTGCCGTCCCATATACCAATTCCCATCAAAGTGCATAATTCACCATATAAACATGAAATAATTCACTAAGTTACTAAATCACCATGATTAACATTATTTCTCATCAATTATATGCACCAATACCTCATCAAAAACGTGACTCATGGCTGTCCAAAATGAAAACAACAATAACCCTTCAAACTCAAAATTTTCCTTCACCAATCTAACACCCATAACATGAACATAAACTTTAACAAAGAAAATTCTCAAAAATGCAAACTTACCTTTAATTGTAACTTGCTAAACCTTCACCAAACTTCTCAAAATTGGTATCAATATCTTCCTTGTGATGTGTAGACCATTTTTTGTGAAGGAACTTAAAGGATTGGAGTTGAAAATGGGAGGTTAAGAAAGCTTGCATGAAAAATGGCTATGGAGTTTCCTCTCACCTCATTCACGGCAATGTTGAATGCAAATGAGGAAGCTGAATTATTCAGCTGCATTTTAAGTGTACACATGTCCCACTATGTGTTTAATTAATTCCCTTAGTGGTCCACTAAAAAATTAAATCATTTTATAAGTTAAACTTTCACTTAATCCCACATTAACCCATGATTTTAGCTATTTACTTTAGGTACCACCAAATTAATTTTTCATTTTATTTTCTAAGTGTAATACTATTTATTTTTAATGGACATTTAGGTCAAAAGACAATTCGGGGTGTTAAATGACCATAATGCCCTGCTCAGTTACGTTCCCGATTTTTCGGTAAAACCGTATTTTGTCTGTTTTTCGATTTCTCACTTTTCTTTGTACTAATTATTTAATTTTTCTTTAATCTTTCTAATGAGATTTATACTTCAATAAGGTTCTATTTAAGTCCTAAAAATATTTTCCAGGGTTCCTCGCAATCTGTATTAGTCAACGGTCCACGCCATGACTTCCTGGCAGTCACCCATCGCTAGGTTTCCTACGCTTAACTTGATCACATTTCTTTGCTATTATTTTTCCTTTGTTTTTCTTGTATTTTCTTTTCTTGTATTTCATTATTTTATGTCTCCTCCTCGTGTCAAAGTGTAGTTCTAGGCATCCTAGTGTCCGGACAAAGATCGGTCACCGAATAAATAGAACGCACTACCGAACTTTGGGGTGTTACATGTGTCCCCCATAGTTCTTCCTCTTTCCAGTAGGACCACTGGAACTCTGTTCTACAGATTTTCCCTCTTTCTCTGTCTTCTCTGATTTCTTTTTCTCAAGAGCAGCTTCAAACTCAATTCTTTCTAACTCTAGAGCTTGAGAAATAAGTTCAGAGAAGTTAGTGTGTTTGAATCCGACTACTTGTAATCTGATACTGGGCTTCAAGCCCGTTTCAAACCTCTTGCATCTCTCCCTGCTGGTAGCAAGTAAACTTATTGCATAATGGCTCAAGCGGGAAAATTCTCTTTCATACTCAGCCACTGATCTGTTCCCCTGTTTCAGACTTAGGAATTCTTATAGCTTCTGGTCTACATAAGCATCAGGGACATATTTCTGTCTGAATTCCCTGAGAAAGTCATTCCATGTTAGCACTGCAGGTTCTACTGCATCGTGGGGAATGGTTTTCCACCAGTCATAAGCATCCCCCTGTAACAAAGATACAGAGTATTCGAATCTGAGCTCCTCTGTGCAATGCAGTTTCTTGAATACCCTATCCATCCTCTCTAACCACTGTTTAGCCTCTAGAGGATCTACTGTCCCCTTGAACTCTGTAGCCCCATACTTCATCAATTTGTCATATTGCCTAGTAGGAGATTGTGGTTGTACCACTGGTGTCTGTATTGGGACTTGAGTAGGCACATTACCAGCCATTTGTTGGAACATTGCAGCCATCACGAGCTGGCGAATCGAGCAGAAATCGCAGATCGCAGTGGGTCAGGTTTGAACCACTGACATTATGTAGGCCTGGGGCATCCCCTTGCACCATAGTCTCAATAGATTGATCGACTGAACGATCACCTTTTTCCATAGTCAATGCGAGGATTTTAGATCTCCTGAACAAATAACACAAGGAGATTTCCTCCCGTTAGTGCATTTTTATAATGTAATGTACTGTATGTATCAAATAATGATGTTAAGCAGTTGTACTATGAAGAAAGAATATTCAAATAACATGCGAAAATAGAATTTAAAAACTTTGCTCCGATACCACTAAAACATGTCACACCCTACCCCTCTGTAAGGCATAACATGATCCCGTAGTATACCTAATGAATTACCAACTCCATCTACTGATAACTCATTAAATACACTATAAGGAATTTTAAAAACTTTTCTTACTTCTTTTACAGTGGTGAGCACTAATTACAGGTGTTTAAAACCTTTTTGAACTGAAGTGATAGAACTAACACATTTGAATTATTTGGAATTTCTGTAAAAATTTTGGCAGAGTGCCATCTGTATTTTGGATAAAACAGTTCTTGTAAAACTCAGAAAAGCACTTCAATATTTTTCCAAATCTCAACTTCAACATATTTCTCAACACAACATATTTATCAACTCAAATCCACAGTGATTTTTCAAAGACTGAGATAAAAGAAATATAATACAACTTTTACAAGCCAAAATAACTCATAATTATTTTACAACTTCAAGGTACAATTTGAATTTACAACTGCTCAAAACCAAAAACAATATGTACATACAGTGGTCATACATTACAGTACAAAATGCAAAATGTTGGTATACTCATCATACCCAGTAATCTCTCGCTGGAGGTACTAGCGACCTAGTCTCACGCCTCTGTCTGTCATTTCCACTGCGATAAAGAATAAAGCTATCACGAGACAATGTCTCGATGCAGTACAACATTAACCAAATACAATTTAAATCACAATTCATAATTCATATAAATAGTGGATACTTAAAACCATAGTTAATTTCAAGACAGTAATTGTCAACAAGAATTTAAACTCCATTTCTCAATATCACAATAAATTTTAATAAGTCAGATCATGGTTGAATTCAAAAGACAGTATATGTCAATAAGAGTTTAAATTCATTTCACAATCTCACAGTACATATCAATAAATCACACACAGCTTAATCATGTTCAAAAGTTCAATTCGTCCCAAAAGCCGATGGCTAATGAGGTATTCAATTCGTCCCAAAAGTCGATGACTAATGAAGAATAACATAGCTAGCTAGAAAAAATATGAGTACTCATCCAATTCGTCCTCAGCAGGCACACACCTCAACACTTCAGCCAGAGAGGGAATTCAATTCGTCCCACTAGACAAGCTAGCGAGGAATACAATCAATATACATGATAGCTGTGGTTTCAAATCATTTCCAATACTTTTCAATCAATAAGTATCCATCAATATCATTCAAATAATTTCTCACAGTTTTCAAATCATTTACAATGCTTTTCAAGCAATAAATATCCATTCAAACACATTTCCACAATTTAAAATAATAATGTACAAATAGTCATAATTCATTTCAATTGAAAAATTCAAATGAAATAGTTATTGTGCATAAACCTCTGATAATTGTCTCCTGGTCTGGACTCAGTGTTTCCTTCCCTTTTCCTGAGTCTTTGGTAACTGAGAAACACAATTTGAAGTGTTTCAGTACTAAATTAAATTGTCTCTAACGATAATGTTCGATAAGTAATTCACCGAAAGCTATTATTTGCTTAATCACCTAATATACCGACCCTCGATGCGTTCTAGGTAAATTAGGTTTTAGTGTCACTAATATGTCACATTCGATAGTGTTTTAGGGTTGGTACACATTACCAATTTCATTTCCTTGTTCAGTGCATTTTATTGCAAATTGCTGGATTCCGGGATACTAGTTTGACCTAGCCGGAAGACCTAGTTCACTCTGTTTTTGGGTTTCGGTCAAAACTACAAACTTGTAGATCTATGTCTTATTGCACGCGGGGCAGAATTTCAGGTCAATCCGAGTTCTCTAGACCAAGTTATGGGCATTTTACTATTGCTGGTCAAATGGCATCAAATTAGGTCATTTTAGGTCAAATTTGGTCAACTTTGGTTCGGCCAGTTTTTGGACCCGAACTTGTGCAAGTTGTTTGACTTGCTTATGGTCATTTCTGAGATTTGGTGTCTTCATAAGACTTGTAGGTATGGGTATTAGCTATTCATGGTTAAAATTTCAGGTCAATTGGACCTGTTTTGAGGGAGTTATGGCCTAAACACTAACTGCTGCCCAATTGGTCAATTTTCAGGTCTCAATTGTACTTAATCCGAATTGGTCATTTTTCATGCTACCTTGCAAGCAGAATTTTGGTATGCTTTCTCAAAGAAAGTTGGCACATTTTGTGCCTAGTTTCACCTCCAATTGGTCTCATACCAATTGGAGTTACACATTTAAAGTTATGGGCTAAAATGTAGGCTATCCTTAATTACATTGCTTATACATGTATCAATTACACATTTACCTTGCTACAATTCCACCTCTCAACCCAATTCTGTTTTGGAACATTACCAAAACCATATACCACTTCACTTTAAAGTCACTTTGGGCAGATTACAAACATCCTTAACACACCAAATAAAACTCTAATGCATAAAGTCCAATTACAACCATAAATACACATAACACTACTCATCATTTCATACCATTTCCACCACTAATTTATATACATATCCATCAATCCTCAATGTCATAATTCTGCCAATATCTTCATGAATTTATACATTCATCAAAGAGTCCCAAGGCTGCCGAATTGTTCCACAATGCCAAAGTGTCCTACAATTCATCAATTTTCATTCCAAGTGCACAATCACCATATACATGTGGAATAATTTACTAGGACATTAAATCACCCTACTCAACATGAATCCACATCAAATATATGTAAGAATACTTCATCAAATATAGAACTCCATGGCTGTCCAAAATTGGACATATCAAGAACTCCTCAAAACATAAAATTTCCTTCACAAAGCAAACACCCATAACATGTATACAAACTTTAACAAAGCAATATTCAAAAATACAAACTTACCTTTGGTTGGGACTTGTTAAACCTTGACTAAACTTCTTGATTTTAGTATCAAACTCTTCCTTGTGATGTGGGGATAAAACTTAATGAAGAAACCTAAGTGATTGGAAATGAAATGAGGAGTGGAGGAAGCTTGGAGCAAAACAGCAATGGAAGTTTCCCTAGCACTCCATTTCGGCAAGGTTGAGAGGATTTGTAGAAGATGAAGTGCAGATAGTGTAATGGACTTACACCTGCCCCTTTTAGTGTTTAATTAAATCCCTAGTGGTCCACTGACCAAATTTAAATCATATAATATGTTAAATGTGTTATTTACACAATTTTCACTCCACTTTTGGCTATTTACATTAGGTACCACCAAATTAATTTTTCATTTTATTTTCTAAGTGTAATATTATTTATTTTTAATGGACATTTAGGTTAAAAGACAATTCGGGGTGTCAAATGACCATAATGCCCCTGTTCGGGTTACATTCCCGATTTTTCGGTAACACCGGGTTTTGTCCGTTTTTCGATTTCTCACTTTTCTTTGTACTAATTATTTAATTTTTCTTTGTTATTTCTAATGATATTTATACTTCAATTGATGTCTCTTTAAGTCCTATAAATATTTTTCAGGGTTCCCCGCAGTCCAGGGCCAGTCAACGGTCCACGCCGTGACTTCCCGGTCCGGTCACCCATCGCTAGGGTTCTCGGCTCGTTTAACTTGGTTACCTTTCTTTGCTATTATTTTTCCTTTGTTTTTCTTGTGTTTTCTTTTCTTGTATTTCATTATTTTATGTCTCCTCACTCATATCGAAATGTAGTTCTAGGCATCCTAGCTGTCCGGACAACACTAGTCACCGGAATAGTAGAACGCACTACCGAACATAGGGGTGTTACACAGTTATCTTGTATATATGTAGTTTGAGTTTGATACTGCTTTCATACTAGTACTGTGTATGGGTATATGGGCATGTGTTAGCTCTTACTTGTGACACCCCTTACCCGTCTACAGTATATCCGAGTAAGATATGTCACACGGTGTACTGGAACACTCTATTTTATCTTAATCATTTTTATTCTTCCTTAATTAATTTTTATCATAGTTTTGAATATAACTTATGAAATACAATTCATTTAAGTTTTTTATTGAAATTATAATTTATTTGAGATTCCGAAAATTTTATAAAAAATTCGGCAAAGTACCGGCTAAAAATGGCGAAAACAGTTATTCGGAACCTGTGAAAAACACTTCCAATAATCATATTCAATAATTCTCAAACTCCAATATCAAAATCTCAATATGTTTTTCAATAACATTTCCATTTCTCAATCATTCATCTCATATGATGATCATGTAAAAGTCATAAATAAATATTCACTTTTTCATTCACAAACACAATTTCCACTATATATATTAATACCAAAATACATTACATAAGTTTCAATTACATATTAGAAAATAAAAGTTCTTTACAAATTACCAAAATGAAACCTAGTGTCCTACCAATGCACTGCAGATGGTGAGGTGACACGGACACTATGCAGAACTGCAGGAGGTCTCACCCAGCCTGTGGTCTACTGGGCTCTCGGTCAGTATCTCTAGAACCTACGCGTGGCAAAAGCAACGCGCTAAGCAATAATGCTTAGTGGTGCCAATAATAAAATAAAAAGAAATAACAGGAAGTAAATATGCAGTGAATGTATCGGTGTCTTATTGCAAATAAATTTTCGATGAGTATTTGTAGTCTTACTTATTTTGTACTTGTTATATTCATTATTTCATTAAATTTATCCACTTTCATTTTTGGTTGCCCAAGTAACCTATACTGGACAACTGGACTGGATAAACGGGTAAACTGGCACTGGGTATCTAGTACCTCGGGCCGTCACACAATCGGTCACATATGCATCTCCCGGTGTGCAATGTACTAATAAGTCAGATAACAATAGGCACAAGGCCAAATATCAACACAATGTCAGAATGGCTAGAAGCCATGAAATCACGGAATGGCATAATGCCATGTGCAGTACTACTAACTGAACCCTATTGGCATGCCAAACTATCCAAACCAATCTTGTTAGGTATACTAGGGCATTTGATACTTTTGAATTTTGTAATTTTTGAATTTCAAGCTTTGGTATTACTATTCACTTCATTAGTCAACAAAAATGTGGACTTTTGCATAGAAAATAGGTACATTGGTTTTAACACTCCCAACATACCACATTTTGCATTCAAAACTTGTTGGCATTAATCACCAATACCATTTCTAAGCTTAAAACTAATGGAGCAGAATTTTCAGTTTTTATACCCTAAATTTACTGTTCCATTAGTTACTGTTGTATTGGGAATTTGAGAAAAATGATAAACATGAAAGTTGTTTCTTATTTTGTCTAATTGAATTTCTTTTTTTGAATCACTCCATTTGGAGTTTTGTAGCTCAAGTTATGGTCCAAAAACCACAACTGGCCGGATTGAAAAATTTCAAAACTGACCATATCTATAGTGCAGTGAACAGTGACTGCAACTGCCTTGTTGGATAAGTTCTGGTCATTATTTGGGGTAGGTTTCTTCATGAAAGTTGTTGGTCTATATCTTAACTTGTTGCTGTGAAAATTTCAGGTCAATTGGGCCATTCTACAATGAGTTATGGCCAAATGAACAATCACTGTTTATTTGGTCATTCTGCAGAATCTGGTTGCAGGACAACAGGATTGGGGCAAGTTTTTGGTCCACTAGATTTGGTCTTTTAGGCATGGTTTCTTCACCAAAATTGTGCCATTATGTGTCTAGTTTCATGTCCATTTGGCCAAACACCAATTGAACCTACACAGCCAAAGTTATGGCTGTCCAAACAGGCTGGACTCACAGCCACACCTACTGCTCTCACTAGGCAGCATACCAAATCAGTTTGTAATGCTCTAATTCACTCCAAATTATGGTCAACTTACCTAAGATGGTCACTAATTGACCATTAGAATGTTCATTCACCATTACATAAGCAAGGTTCAAGTTTCTCTCCAAAACCCTAATTCCCCATTTCAAATTCACACAAGATACCTTAGTTAAACTCACCAATTCATTATCCATATATATATATATATATATACTTTAAACATCATCTCTAGTCCACTCTAAGCCCATCAAAACAATCAATATTATCCCTTCTTTAGGGCTGCCGAATTCCATGGTGTACATACACATAAGTTTTATTTCATTTAATTTATAATTTCATACTCATTTTAAGTCCCTAACATGGAATAAGAGAGATATATGCATAAATAAGCACTAACCTTAGTAGGGCAGAATTTTCTCTTATGAACTCTTCACTTTCTTTTGTTTTCTTGGCTGCCAAACACTTTAGCAAGGTTGGGTGACAAATTTTAGTGAAGGGACCTAAGGGTTTTGGGGTAAGAATAGAGAGAAATCCAAGCCAGAAGAAAAAAAAAAAAAGAAATGGAGGCTTCCATGGCTATGGTGGTGCGGCTGGTTTTGATGGGAGAAGATGGCTGATAGCTTTTGGTTATTTCCTTCATTTTATCCTCTTTTAAGTGGTGTTTAATAGCTTGTTGAAATTTGATTTGTTGGGAGTAAGTAAATGACATCATGTGATGTCATTATCCCTAATTTCCTTTATTTTTCTTTTCTTTCTTTTCTACTCATTCTCAATTCAATTTTTCAACAATAATTATTCACATTTTAGATCAAAATAATTATTTACTTAACTGGACAAGTCGGCCAAAAATTTCCTCTGAAGGCGAAATGACCAAAATTGTCTGTACCGATTGAAAAATTTTTCTAAATATTTTCTTGGAATTCTAATGCCATAGGAACCTCAATGACCCTTCTCTGGAGTCCCAAAAATTATTTTATGAATTTTCTCTCGGGTCTAGGGCTCCTAGTTGCGAGAACCGCAACTTCCCACTGGGTTACCCATCGCTCGGGCATCGGCTCATTTTACTTGGTTGTATTTTATTTCTAAAATTTTTTCTAAATTTTTCTTATTAATATTTGTGTTAATTATGGTTCCTCACTTTAGTTTAAATATTTTTTTCGGACGTTCTAGCTCTCCGACCAAGATCGGTCACGGAATAAAGAGAATGTACGGAGTTGCTACAGGGAGGGTGTTACAACTCTTCCCCTCTAATTTAAATTTCATCCTCGAAATTTTACCTGATGCAAACAGTTGAGGGAACTGTTGCCTCATCGTCTCTTCACTTTCCCAAGTTGCCTCCTCGGTGTTGTGGTGCCTCCAAAGCACTTTCACCAGTGGAATCTGCTTATTCCTCAATTCTTTGACTTCCCGAGCCAGAATCCGTATGGGTTCTTCCTCATATGTCAAATCCGATTGCACTTCAATTTCTTCCATGGAGATGACATGTGAAGGATCTGAGCGGTATCTTCTTAGCATAGACATGTGGAACACATTGTGGATATTGTCCAGCTCTGGTGGTAAAGCTAGCCTATAGGCCACTGGACCCACACGTTCAATGACTTCATATGGGCCAATGAACCTAGGGCTTAACTTACCTTTTCTTCCAAACCTCAGTACTTTTTTTCGTGGTGACACCTTGAGAAACACTTTGTCTCCAACCGCATATTCTATTTCTTTTCTCTTTAGGTCTGCATAAGATTTCTGTCTATCTGAGGCAACCTTCAGATTAGCTTTGATTAGTTTCACTTTCTCTTCAGTCTGCTTCACCAAGTCTGGGCCTACCAGTTTGTCTTCGCCCAATTCAGTCTAGCACACTGGAGTTCTACATTTTCTCCCATACAGTGCTTCATATGGGGCCATTTGGATGCTTGCTTGGTAGCTATTGTTGTATGCAAATTCTGCCAGTGGGAGGTATTTATCCCAACTTCCCTCAAATTCAATGACACAACTCCTCAGCATATCCTCAAGGACCTGGATTACTCTTTCTGATTGCCCATCCGTCTGAGGATGGAAAGCTGTGTTGAAGTGGAGTTGTGTACCCAAGGACTCATGCAACTTCTTCCAAAATCTTGATGTAAACCTTGGGTCTCGATCAGATATGATGGAAAGTGGAATTCCATGTAGTCTAACTATCTAACTGATATATAATTCTGCTAACTTGTCTAGTGAGTAGTTAGTCCTGACTGGCAGAAAGTGTGCTGACTTTGTCAATCTATCCACTATCACCCATACTGCATCATGTTTCTTCTGGGTGAGAGTTAGACCACTTACAAAATCCATGGTGACCCGATCCCATTTCCATTCAGGTATGCATATAAGCTGTAGCAAACCCGATGGAACTTGATGTTCTGCCTTGACTTGCTGACATGTTAAGCATTTAGTCACATAGTCAGCTATGTCCTTCTTCATACCAGGCCACCAATACTGAAGCTTCAAATCATGATACATCTTTGTACTTCCTGGGTGCATAGCATATACACTAGTGTGTGCCTCTTTTAGAATACTGGCCTTCAATTCCCCATCAACTGGTACACATAGTAATCCTTTGTAATACAGACACCCATCTGCTTTCACCTCATAGTCAGTTGTTTTTCCCCCTGGGATTTTGCTCATAATAGCCATTAACTTTTCATCTGCCTTTTGCCCATCTAAAATCTGCTGTAGCAGGTTTGGCCTCACTTGCAACTCAGCGAAAATAGCTCCATCTCGAACCAAAGATAGATGGGCATTCAATGACCTCAAAGCTGTCATGGATTTTCTGCTCAAAGCATCAGCAACTACATTTGCCTTCCCAGGATGGTAGTCAATTACACAATCATAGTCCTTCAGGAACTCAATCCATCGTCTCTGTCTAAGGTTGAGCTCCTTCTGGGTTGGCAAGTATTTTAGGCTTTTGTGGTCTGTGTAATTGTAGCACTTTTCACCATACAAGTAATGCCTCCATATCTTCAGTGCGAAGATAATTGCTGCAAGCTCTAGATCATGAGTAGGGTAATTCTGTTCATGTGGCCTTAGCTGCCTGGAAGCATAAGCGACCACTTTTCCCTCTTGCATCAATACACACCCTAACCCATTATGAGAGGCATCACTATAGACCACAAAGTCCTTTCCTGACACTGGCTGTGTTAACACTGGTGCCTCTGTCAATATAGCCTTCAACTTTTCAAAACTGGTCTGACACTTGTCATTCCTGTCAAATCTGACATTCTTGTGTAACAACTTGGTCATTGGAGCAGCTATTAAGGAAAATCCCTTCACAAATCTCCTGTAATACCCAGCTAGTCCCAAGAAGCTTCTGACCTCAGTTGTATTCCTGGGAGGCTTCCATTCCATCACTGCTTCTATTTTCTTGGGATCCACCCTAATCCCATCAGCTGACACTATGTGTCCAAGGAATGCAATTTCATTTAACCAGAAGTCACACTTGGACAACTTAGCATACAGCTTCTTTTCTCTTAGGGTTTGCAGAACAATCCTCAAATGCTCATCATGTTCTTCCCTGGTCTTGGAATACACTAAAATATCATCATAAAGGCCACTACGAACCGATCTAGGTATGGATGGAAGATACGGTTCATAAGGTCCATAAATGCTGCTGGTGCATTTGTCAGGCCAAAGGGCATCACCAGAAACTCATAATGCCTGTACCGGGTCCTAAATGCAGTCTTTGGCACATCTGCATCCTTCACCCTCAACTGATGATACCCTGATCTGAGATCAATTTTGGAAAATACTCCTGCTCCCTTCAACTGATCAAACAGATCATCAATTATAGGCAACGGATATTTGTTCTTCACAGTCACTTTATTCAACTGCCAGTAATCGATGCATAGCCTCAAAGTCCCATCCTTTTTCTTTACAAACAGCACTGAGCTCCCCATGGTGACACACTGGGGCGTATGAACCCCTTATCCAAAGAATCTCAGAATCGGATTTTCGGTTCCTTCAATTCAGTGGTGCCATCCTATAAGGAGCAATAGAAATGGGTCTATACTGCAGTTGTCTCAATAGCAAATTCAACTTCCTTTCGTGGCAAACTGGCAATTCTTCAGAAATACCTGGGAAGTCTCTTCTGTGGGTATATCACTCAGTTTGGATTAGCTCGCCTAGTATCCACCACATGTGCTAGGTAGGCTTCACACCTTTTCTCATCATTCTTCTTGCAAATCGTGGTGAGATAACATTGACAGAAATTTGGCCTTTCACCCACAATGGTGATGTCATTACCCTCGGAAGTTTTTAGGAAATTCTCTTCAATTTGCAATCAACTATTGCACGATGACGTGACAACCACCCATTCCCAAAATCACGTCAAACTCTTGGAAGGGCAACTCAATTAGGTCTACCAAAATTCATACCTCAATCCTTAACGCAACCCTTGTATACTTTGTTCACCACTACATCGTGGCCCAATGGATTAGTGACCGTAATGTCTTGGTCACTCTCCCTACTAGTATCCCCTTTCTACTGTAGGTTGATGCAGATATATGAATGAGTGGATCTCGGATCCACCAAAGGCATGCACAGATGTAGTGTAGAGGAGAACGCACTCGATGACGCCCGGCATCTTGCTCCTCTTGAGCTCTAATGGCATAAGCTCTTGCAGGTGGTGCATTATCGCCTCTCTGCCGCTCGATGCAGAGCCTCGTGATGGTCCCATCGCCGATTTGCGATTTCCTTCCCCTTTGTGGTGCAGGACCAGGTCTGTCTGTTTATGTTGGAGCAGCTGTAGTAGTTCTGCGTGGACAGTTCCTCAGATGATGCTCTGTCGACCAACACCTTAAGCAGGCACCAGTCACTCTCCAACACTCCCCCTTATGCCACTTCAAGCAATGTGGACATGGAGAAGATGCTGGGGCTGGTCCCCTGAACCCCATCCCTAGAGAGCTACCCACTGATGGTGTGGACTGACCTCTCCTAGGGGTAAACTGTGGCCTGGGCCCCTGAGACTGACCCTGACCTTGTGGTTGACCTGAACTCTGTGCAGGTGGACCTTTGAACTTCTTCCCAAATGCAGGAGATGAACTAGTCTGACCTGGGCCCCTCTTCTGTTGTCTCTCTCTTCTGGTCTGCTCACTTATTCTTACTTTTTCAACTTTTATTGCAGCTTCCACTAACTTGGTGAAGTCTGTGATTCCCAAGGCAGTGATCATGATCTTTATGTTGTCATTTAGTCCCTCTTCAAATCTCTTACACCTTTCAGCCTCATTAGGGACAATCTCCCTTCTGTAGCGGCTCAATCTAACAAATTCCTTTTCATACTCGGCACTGCCTCGCCTCATTAATGAACTCTCTTCTTCTCTCTTCCAGGTATACACTACCCATATATTTCTTCTTGAATTATGAGAGGAAGAAGTCCCAAGTTATTACTTCTGGCTGTACTTAACTGGACACCGTATCCCACCATTCATATGCATCATCTCGCAACAGAGATACAACAGCTTCTAGATTTTGCTCTGGAGTGCAGTGGAGTTGTTTTAAAACTCTGCCTGTTCTGTTCAACCAATTTTCGGCTGCAACTGAATCATCTTCTCTCTTGCCAAAGAAGTCCACTGCACCAAATTTTCTCAATCTTTCCAAGTGTGATTTCGGTTGTGGAGGTGGTGGTGGTGGTGGCATTACCCCAGCCATTTGTTTGAAGAATTCGGCCATTTGCTGGAACATGGCCTATGGAGGTTGAGTAGGCTCTGCTGGAGCTGGTGGAGCAGGTTCTCCCCTACCCCCAGTCTCTGCTGGTGCAGGTGGAGCATGACTCTCCACTTCCTCCTCAACTGCTCTCTGTGATGTAGGGTCTATATCCTATTCAAAATAAGAAAAATAAACAGATCTGCATTAGTGTCACCTCGACTCTTACAAATGCAATGCATGGTATGGACTCAATCTAGGCCCAAAAACGCCTGAACCGTGCTCTGATACCACTAAATGTGACACCCCTTACCTGTCTACAGTATATCCGAGTAAGATATGTCACACGGTGTACCGAAACACTCTCTTTTATCTTAATCATTTTTATTCTTCCTTAATTAATTTTTATCATAGTTTTAAATATAACTTATGAAATATAATTCATTTAAGTCATTTATTGAAATTATAATTTATTTGAGATTCCGAAAATTTTATAGAAAATCCGGCAAAGTACCGGCTAAAAATGGCGAAAACAGTTCTTCGGAACCTGTGAAAAACACTTCCAATAATCATATTCAATCATTCTCAAACTCCAATATCAAAATCTCAATATGTTTTTCAACAACATTTCCATTTCTTAATCATTCATCTCATATGATAATCATGTAAAAGTCATAAATAAATATTCACTTTTTCATTCACAAACACAATTTCCACTATATGCATTAATACCAAAATACATTACATAAGTTTCAATTACATATGAGAAAATAAAAGTTATTTACAAATTACCAAAATGAAACCTAGTGTCCTACCAATGCACTGCAGATGGGAAGGTGACACGGACACTATGCAGAACTGCAGGAGGTCTCACCCAGCCTGTGGTCTACTGGGCTCTTGGTCAGTATCTCCAGAACCTACGCGTGGCAAAAGCAACGCGCTAAGCAATAATGCTTAGTGGTGCCAATAATAAAATAAAAAGAAATAACAGGAAGTAAATATGCAGTGAATGTATCGGTGTCTTATTGCAAATAAATTTTCGATGAGTATTTGTAGTCTTACTTATTTTGTACTTATTATATTCATTATTTCATTAAATTTATCCACTTTCATTTTTGGTTGCCCAAGTAACCTATACTGGACGACTGGACTGGATAAACAGGTTAACTGGCACTGGGTATCTAGTACCTCGGGCTGTCACACCATCGGTCACATATGCATCTCCCGGTGTGCAACAGAATAGCTAATAAGCTGTAATAACAATAGGCACAAGGCCAAATATCAACACAATGTCAGAATGGCTAGAAGCCATGAAATCACGGAATGGTATAATGCCATGTGCAGTACTACTAACTGAACCCTATTGGCATGCCAAACTATCCAAACCAATCTTGTTAGGTATACTAGGGCATTTGATACTTTTGAATTTTGTAATTTTTGAATTTCAAGCTTTTGTATTACTATTCACTTCATTAGTCAACAAAAATGTTGAATTTTGCATAGAAAATAGGTACATTGGTTTTAACACTCCCAACATACCACATTTTGCATTCAAAACTTGTTGGCATTAATCACCAATACCATTTCTAAGCTTAAAACTAATGGAGCAGAATTTTCAGTTTTTATACCCTAATTTTACTGTTCCATTAGTTATAGTTGCAGTGGGAATTTGAGAAAATGATAAACATGAAAGTTGTTCCTTATTTTGTCTAGTTGAATTTCTTTTTTCGAATCACTCCATTTGGAGTTTTGTAGCACAAGTTATGGTCCAAAAACCACAACTGGCCGGATTGAAAAATTTCAGAACTGACCATATCTATAGTGCAATGAACAGTGACTGCAACTGCCTTGTTGGATAAGTTCTGGTCATTATTTGGGGTAGGTTTATTCATGAAAGTTGTTGGTCTATATCTTAACTTGTTTCTGTGAAAATTTCAGGTCAATTGGGCCATTCTACAATGAGTTATGGCCAAATGAACAATCACTGTTTATTTGGTCTTTCTGCAGAATCTGGTTGCAGGACATCAGGATTGGGGCAAGTTTTTGGTCCACTAGATTTGGTCTTTTGGGCATGGTTTCTTCACCAAAATTGTGCCATTATGTGTCTAGTTTCATGTCCATTTGGCCAAACACCAATTGAACCTACACAGCCAAAGTTATGGCTGTCCAAATAGGCTGGACTCACAGCCACACCTACTGCTCTCACTAGGCAGCATACCAAATCAGTTTGTAATGCTCTAATTCACTCCAAATTATGGTCAACTTATCTAAAATGGTCACTAATTGACCATTAGAATGTTCATTCACCATTACATAAGCAAGGTTCAAGTTTCTCTCCAAAACCCTAATTCCCCATTTCAAATTCACACAAGATACCTTAGTTAAACTCACCAATTCATTATCCATATATATATATATATATATATACTTTAAACATCATCTCTAGTCCACTCTAAGCCCATCAAAACAATCAATATTATCCCTTCTTTAGGGCTGCCGAATTCCATGGTGTACATACACGTAAGTTTTATTTCATTTAATTTATAATTTCATACTCATTTTAAGTCCCTAACATGGAATAAGAGAGATATATGCATAAATAAGCACTAACCTTAGTAGGGCAGAATTTTCTCTTATGAACTCTTCACTTTCTTTTGTTTTCTTGGCTGCCAAACACTCTAGCAAGGTTGGGTGACAAATTTTAGTGAAGGGACCTAAGGGTTTTGGGGTAAGAATAGAGAGAAATCCAAGCTAGAAGAAAAAAAAGAAATGGAGGCTTCCATGGCTATGGTGGTGCGGCTGGTTTTGATGGGAGAAGATGGCTGATAGCTTTTGGTTATTTCCTTCATTTTATCCTCTTTTAAGTGGTGTTTAATAGCTTGTTGAAATTTGATTGGTTGGGAGTAAGTAAATGACATCATGTGATGTCATTATCCCTAATTTCCTTTATTTTTCTTTTCTTTCTTTTCTACTCATTCTCAATTCAATTTTTCAACAATATTTATTCACATTTTAGATCAAAATAATTATTTACTTAACTGGACAAGTCGGCCAAAAATTGCCTCTGAAGGCGAAATGACCAAAATGCCCTCCGTTTGGCTTAACGGGCCAAAATTGTCTGTACCGATTGAAAAATTTTTCTAAATATTTTCTTGGAATTCTAATGCCATAGGAACCTCAATGAACCTTCTCTGGAGTCCCAAAAATTATTTTATGAATTTTCTCTCGGGTCTAGGGCTCCTAGTTGCGAGAACCGCAACTTCCCACTGGGTTACCCATCGCTTGGGCGTCGGCTCATTTTACTTGGTTGTATTTTATTTCTAAAATATTTTCTAAATTTTTCTTATTAATACTTGAGTTAATTATGGTTCCTCACTTTAGTTTAAATATTTTTTTCGGACGTTCTAGCTGTCCGGACCGACACTGGTCACCAGAACAGTAGAATGTACGGAGTTGCTACAGGGAGGGTGTTACATTACTAGTTATATATGGCGGTAGGTGTTGATCAAGATGGAATATGTTCCTCTAAGTAAATAGAGATAAAATCCTATGTTTATTTAATTGTTCTTGATGTTTCAAGTTTCTAGCCAGGACAGATAGATTTATTCAGAAAAGAGTTTCTGATGAGAAAATTCTTTTTAATCAAGAACTGGAATTAAAAAGAGAACATAATATTCATAGCAAATGGAGTTTGACATAAACCATGACTCCAGCTTGAGTTGGGATTTTGTAACAGAGAGATTCCAGTGCATGGTAACATATGATTATAGGTTCATTCAAGGTAAACCTTATTACTAATTGGGTGGCCATGACATGCTATGCTAGGTGTTAACCATGGTATATGAGGTGCATAAAATGATTTAGAGAAATCATTTATGGTAAGAAAGAGTTCTGATGATATTAAGAGTTGATATCATGTCTCATTGCCAATTAGTGATGAGCCTAGTAAGTCACACACATACACAAGTTATCACCTAATTAAATATGATTTAATTAATTAATTAAAGAGTTTAATTAATTAATTAAATAGGTTTGGTTTGCAATTAGATTGCAAAGTCCCTAGCATGATTTGAAACCAAATCTAGATTATTGGATATAGTATAAGTTAAATTTATATTTAAAGTGTTTAAATATAAATTTAATTAATGAGAAATTAATTAATAGAGATTAATTAATTAATTTATATTTGATATAAATTGATTAGAAGAAGAGAAATAATTATTTTGGGTTGAGAACTCAAAATTAAGTCACAAGGGCATTTTGGTCATTTCACAGGGTGACACGTGGCACCATGAGATGGTGACACATGGGATTACACATAAGCTTGCCAAATATTTTTTAATCATGTAAGATGATTAAAATTAAGATTAAATATAGGTTTGACACTTGGCACAATGTGATTGGGTCACTTAAACCTAGAGCTAATCAAAGGGTGGCATGTGGCAAGGGTTTAATGTGTTAACCTAGCTATATAAGTTTTGTTATGAGAAAAAATAAAACACTAGCAGTAGCCACTCCTTTGTGCCACCACCTTGAAGTGCAATTCTCTCCTCTTCTTCTTCTTCTCTTATCAATCCAAGAGATTAGCAAACAATCTCTTGAATTAAGAACACCAGAAATTGTTTCTAGTGTCCTGTTTACATCTCTAATATCTTAAAAGGCAGAACTTGAATTTCTAATTAATGGAAAAAGCTTTAGAAGCTGTTCAAGGGCTGCCATTGGTGTTCTTGGTGTGAAAAAGCTAGAGGGACAACATTTAGTGTCCTAAAGACGAATCTCAAAGGCGCAAATACGATGCAGTGCATCAAGAGGTTAGTGTAATCGTTCTTGATTTAATCTAGGGTTCTAAAATTAATCTGATTAATTTTAAAATCTTAAATGGCAAATATAGATCCAAAAACATATTAAAAGAGTTTTAATATGTTGTTTATCATTGAAATCAAATAGTTAAAAATAAATCTTGCATGATGCATGTGACCCTAGGTGAAAATTTTTGAATTCAATGGTATAAACTTATGTTTTTCACGCTTTCATTCCTTCAATTGGTATCAGAGCCACTATATTTGCCATTTAGATTATTGATTATATGATTTAATTGTGTGATTTGATCATGAGATGATTAATCCATTGCTGGTTGCAATGGATGTGTGGCAGCATCCTTGATGAACACCATCAATGGTGCGCATGGTTTGGCTTCATGGGTGGTGCAAAGGTTTGGCTTTTTAATTTGCAATTGCTGTATGACCTAAAAACTCATCCCGTCTCTAATTAAATTGTTTAATTAGAATTTTAATCACACAATTAAATTTTGATTCAAATCAGAATTTTAAAAATTGTTTGAATGTGATTCAAATCTGAATTTTAAAAGTTGCTTGAATGTGATTCAAATCTAAATTTTTAAAGTTGTTTGAATCATATTTAAATATGATTTTTTAATGTTGTTTGAATAATATTCAGATCTGAATTTTTAAAAATTATTTGATTGTGATTCAAATATGATTTCTTAAAAATTGTTTGAATGTGATTGAAATCTGAATTTTTAAATTTGTTTGAATGAGATTCAAATCTGAATTTTTAAATTTATTTGAATCATATTCAAATCTGGGTTTTTAAGTTGAATATGAGATATTCAATTTAATTTAAGTATGTATGTTTTATTTAATTGTTAAATAGTGATATGCATGATGGATGATCATGGACTATAAAAGACCAATGTGATTGGATTTATTTTTTTTATGTTTCTTTGGGATTGTAAATTAATTAATTTATTTTAATTTATTTTGGGCATGTATTATTAAGTTTGTAATAATTTTTTGGGTTGTAATTTCATTTATTTAGGTTCTTGTAAATTCACCTTGGTATGCCAAGGATTACTATGTAATATTGGATTGCAAGAAGTTCAAGGAGGTCAAGAGCATTGGTGGGAACAGTGGGAGGAATTCAAGATCAAGTGTTGATTAGGTACTCCTTCAGCAAATCTTGTAAAATGAATGAATGAAATGCACCTGCCCCGATTCAATTCTTGGTGGCTCAAAATTGAATCCCTTAGAAAGTCCATGATCATACCATATTTACTGCTTATCCATGATTGCATGAGATGTATGGGAATGTATGCAATTATATGATATTTGCATGCTAAATGGATAATATGCAAAGTGAGACCTAAATAATAATTAGGATGACCATAAAATCTTCCAAACAAATGATTAAGTTGCAAATGCTTTAATTAAAGTAATTATAACATAAGCCCTCCAATAGGACAATTATTTTAAGAAATTTTAAATAGTTGCATAAGATGCAATTAATTTAAGAGATTTTCTTAAGAATAATTGTTAAGCATGAGATGTTGTAAATATGTAAATGGTTTGGTGGCCAATATTGGATGTACCTGAGGACATTAAAATTATTTGCATAATTACTGGCTCAATGGGATCAACTTAACTAATGCAAGATAAGTCAATAATGGATGTACCTAAGATTTTTGAGCATTAGGGGCTAGGTAAAGGATTGAACCTCACATGAGATGTGATAGGCAAGGAGTTGCTCACTTATAGTTTATTGTAATTCCAATAACGGATGTACCTGAGGATGATCAATAGAATTATAAGAATTTAATCACCCACTAGAAATCCATCCAACTAGGATTTCTGTTTTCTACTTTGGAAGTGTAGGATTCGCTAAGTTAGTGGGAGGACCAATTTGATTAAAAGACCATAATCATTTTGGTTAATTACATGATACATTTACCAATTAATCTGGTTATTTTTTGCAGTTAATTTTCTGATAATAATGAGCACAGAACAACCACCACCATCCATTATCCTTGCAAGCATACTTGATCGCAATAGGTTGACAGGACCTAATCTGTTTAATTGGCTAAGAAATTTGAAACTTGTCCTGAACCTTGAACATATAGGATATGTTCTAGATTCAAATGTTCCTGGTCCCTTATCTCCAGAGGCCACTCAAGAGGAACATGAAACTTTGGACAAGTGGAAGGAGTATGATATGAGAGCTAAGTGTTACATGCTTGCTTCCATGAGTAATGAGTTACAGAAGCAGCATGAAAACATGCAGAGTGCAAGTGAGATCCTCCTTCACCTACAAGAGTTGTATGGTGAGCACAGTAGGAATGCTAGGTATGAGATATCTAGGCAGCTGTTCCGCATGAGGATGTCTGAGGGACAAAATATTGGGGATCATGTCCATAAGATGATTCGGCTGATTGAACAGTTGGAACATCTTGACTTCAACATTTTCCAACTACAGACGGATTTGATCCTTCAGTCCCTTCCTGAGTCTTTTGGGAATTTTGTGACAAATTTCCATATGACTAAACAGGAATACACCTTAGCTGGTTTACTCAACATGCTGTTTATTGCCCAAAAGAATATGCCGAGCAACAAAGGAAAAGAGGTTGCTTTGATTGCATCTTCTTCTGTTGGAAAGTCCAACAAGAAGAAGGGCAATAAGAAAAAGAAACCTCAGATTCCTTATCCTTCCAAGAAAATAGCTAAACAGAAAGGGAAGACTAAAGCTGATGGAGGCAAAGGAAAGTGTTTTCACTGCAAGAAGGATGGGCACTGGAAAAGGAACTGCCCAGAGTATCTTGCTTCTCTGAAGGACAAGAAGGATAGACCTTCGGAAGGTATGTCCATATCTTGTTATTTAGATTCTGATGATACTCATAGTTCATCTACAGCTTGGGTTTTAGATATTAGTGCCAGTTCTCATATTTCTAATGATATGCAGGAACTAGCAAATAGTAGCAACTTGCGTTCTCAAGATGTTAGAGCTTGGATTGGCAATGGCTCAACTGTTGAAGCTTTAGCCATAGGATCTAAATCTTTTTACATATTTGGACATGTTTTGTGTTTGGATAATATTTTATATGTACCTGATGCTTTTAAGAACATCATTTCTATATCTAGTTTGACTAGAAATGGCTATGAATTTCAGTTCATAGATGATGTTTGCAATATTTATTTTGGAAATAAATATGTTGGTTCAGGTTATATGAATGATGGTCTTTATTATTTGGATAATAATGACAAACACGAAATGAATGCAAGTGATCTAAATGAATGCAATGCCATGGTGAAAACCAACTCAAGTTCAAAATATATTTGGCACTTAAGGTTATGTCATATTGCAAAAGATAGGATTGCAAAATTGGAGAAAATGGGGATTCTATCCTCATAGGGCTCTGAGCCTACTCCAACTTGTGAATCTTGCCTTCAGGGCAAAATGACTAGATCACCCTTTGTTGAACAAGGACTAAGGGCTGAAAATATTTTGGAGTTAATACATAGTGATATATGTGGTCCATTTAAGGAAATGGCTAGTGGCGGTTTTCATTACTTTATTACCTTTACTGATGATAGATCAAGGTTTGGGTATTTGTATTTGATGAAATACAAACATGAATCCCATGAATCCTTTGAAAGGTTCAAAGAATTTAAGTCTGAAGTAGAAAATCAAGTAGGAAAGAGTATTAAAGCTCTTCGATCAGATCGTGGAGGTGAATATTTGAGTACTAAATTTGATGAATACTTGAGAGAGCACGGAATTGTTTCCCAGCTGACTCCTCCAGGAACTCCACAGCTGAATGGTGTATCTGAAAGGAGAAATCATACCCTATTGGATATGGTACGTAGTATGATGAGCTATACTCATATGCCAATCTCCTTTTGGGGATTTGCATTAGAATCAGCTTTGTATATTATGAATAGGATTCCATCAAAATCAATTTCTTCCACTCCTTATGAGATATGGCATGGAAGAAAACCAAGTCTTAAGCATGTTAAGATTTGGGCCTGTCAAAACTGAACACTGATAAATTGGAAACCAGATCAGAAAAGGGTCGATTTATTGGATATCCAAAAGATAGTTTTGGATATTATTTTTATTTGCCTACTTCACAAAAGGTTGTGATAAGTAGAGATGCCACATTTCTTAAACAACAATTTGTTCAAGAAGGAGGCAAAGGAAGGCAGATAGAGTTGGAATTGGAGAATTCTGATCAACCAATAGATCAGATGGATATAGATCCATCTAGTCAATCTACACCCATTGATGAAACATCTATAGCTGTTCCTCATAGAACAACCAGGGTATCTCACCACCAGTGAGATATGGTTTCCTTCATGAAGAAGAACAAGAGTTGTCTACTCATGAAGAATTAGATCATGGAGATGATCCACTTACCTATGAAGAAGATATATCAGATATAAACTCTTCAAAATGGATTGATGCTATGAAATATGAAATTGATTCCATGTATAAGAATCAAGTTTGGGATCTTATTGACCCATTTGAAGGTATTGTACTCATAGGGAACAAATGGGTTTTCATGAAGAAAATTGATTCTGATGGATAGGTAGAGACCTATAAGGCAAGGCTAATAGCAAAAGGGTTTCACCAAAGGCAAGGAATCGACTATGAGGAGACTTTTTCGCCTGTTGCCATGCTTAAATTAATTAGAATTCTATTAGCAATAGCTGCATACTATAATTATGAGATTTGGCAGATGGATGTCAAAACAGCTTTTCTCAATGGATACATTGATGAAAACATTTTCATGGAACAATCTATAGGTTTTGAATCCCAAGATGGTTCCAAGGTATGCAAGCTAAAGCAATCCATTTATGGGTTGAAACAAGCTTCGAGGAGTTGGAACATCCATTTTGATTAAGCCATTAAATCCTTTGGTTTTATCAAAAATGAGGATGAGCCATGTGTATATAAGAAGGTTAGTGACAGTGCTATCACTTTCCTTGTCTTATATGTGGATGACATACTGTTGATGGGTAATGACACAGTTATGTTGACAACTGTAAAGGTATGGTTGTTAAATACATTCTCCATGAAAGACTTAGGGGAGGCAACCTATATTCTTGGGATTCGCATCTATAGAGATAAAGTGAAAAGAATAATTGGTTTATCCCAAAGTCTATACTTGAAAAAATTATTAAAGAGGTTTAACATGCTTGATTCCAAGAGAGGACTGTTACCAGTGAGACATGGTATCCATCTTTCTAAAGCGATGTCTCCAAAGACACCTGAAGAAAGAGATAAAATGGCCAGGATTCCATATGCTTCGACTATTGGAAGTTTAATGTATGCAATGTTGTGTACTAGGCCAGATATCGCATATGCTGTTAGTTTGACTAGCAGGTATCAATCCAATCTAGGTTTGGAACATCGATAGTCACAAGAATATCCTTAAGTACTTGAGAAGAACTAAGGATTTATTCTTGATCTATGGAGGTGGAGACTTGCAATTGGATGGTTATACTGATTCTAATTTCCAATCAGATATCGATGATAGAAAGTCTACCTCTGGATATGTGTTCATTTGTAATGGAGGTGTAGTCAGTTGGAAGAGTTCCAAACAGAGCACTACTGCAGATTCCACTCTGAGATCGAGTATATTCTTTGCATCGAGATCTTGCAAAAGAAGCTGTTTGGATAAAGAAGTTCGTGACAGAACTTGCAGTAGTTCCTTCCATTGAGTCAGCAGTTCCACTACACTGTGACAAAAATGGAGCAGTCATACAGGCTAAGGATCCAAGGTCTCACCAAAAATCCAAACACATAGAAAGGCGCTACCACATTATCAGAGAAATAGTTGGATGAGGCGATGTAGCCATGCAGAAAATAGCATCAGCTGAAAATCCAGCTGATCCATTCACTAAGCCTATGTCACAGATTCAGCTAGACCGACATCTTGAGAAGATGGGTCTAAGATATTGTAATGAATGGCTCTAGTGCTAGTGGGAGATTATTAGTAATATGCCCTAGAGCATATCATTTAGTATGTATCTTGTACATGTTTTTATTAATAAAAGGCATTTCCACTTTTCTATTTATATAAGATATTTATGTGTAATAGAAAAGGTCCATTGATATTTTTTTAGAAATTCTATTCTTAAGTTGTTAAGAACATGAGTGATAGTATTTCTAGTACAAAGTATCATAAATAGGTTCACAATCAAGGATACTTCATACTAAGGATATGACTTATCCAGAAAGATTGTATTCATGTTTGTTCCCAAATTATTTATATGAGATATAAATAAGATAGAATGGTGAGTCTCATGCCATATGACAAATATGATAGGCACTTATATATGATAAGTAGGCCGAACGAGTGACACTTATGATGAGCACATGGAGTTTACTCTTGTCAATGTTTTGTCATAAATCATATCAGTGCATATAATTTTTAGACCTGAGATAGCACAGTTGTCTTGTATATAGGTAGTTTGAGTTTGATACTGCTTTCATACTTGTACTATGTATGGGTATATGGGCATGTGTTGGCTCTTACTAGTTATATATGGAGGTAGGTGTTGATCAAGATGGAATCTGTTCCTTTAAGTAAATAGAGATAAAATCCAATGTTCATTTAATTATTCTTGATGTTTCAAGTTCCTGGCCAGGACAGATACGTTTATTCAAAAAAGAGTTTCTGGTGAGGAAAATCTTTTTAATCAAGAACTGAAATTAAAAATAGAACATAATATTCATAGCATGTAACACCCCTATGTTCGGTAGTGCGTTCTATTGTTCTGGTGACCAGTGTTGTCCGGACAGCTAAGATGCCTAGAACTATACTTTGATATGAGTGAGGAGACATAAAATAATGAAATACAATAAAAGAAAATACAAGAAAAACAAACGAAAAATAATAGCAAAGAAACGTAACCAAGTTAAGCAAGCCGAGAACCCTAGCGATGGGTGACCGCAACGGGAAGTTACGGCGTGGACCGTTTACTAGCCCTGGACCGTAGGGAACCCTGAAAAATATTTTTAGGACTTAAAGAGACATCAATTTAAGTATAAATATCATTAGAAATATCAAATAAAAATTAATTAATTAGTACAAAGAAAAGTGATAAATCGAAAAACGGACAAAACACGGTGTTACCGAAAAATTGGGAATGCAACCCGAACAGGGGCATTGTGGTCATTTGACACCCCGAGTTGTCTTTTGACCAAAATGTCCATTAAAAATACATGATATTATATTTGGAAAATGTTATGAAAAGTTAAATTAGTGGTACATAATGTAAATAGCAAAAATAAGATATAAATTGAGTAAATAACACTTTAAAACATATAATATAATTAATTTGTGGTAAGTGGAGCATTATGGATTAAATTAAACATTAAGTGGGCAGGTGTACTTCCACTAAAACTTCATCTTCTTCATTCCTCCTTCCATGCCAAAATGAAGAGCTTGAAAATCCTCCATGGCCGATTTGCTTAAAGCTTCTTAATCTCCATCATTTCCACCTCCACACACCAAAGTCATTTCACTAATTTTGATCCCCACCTCACAAGGAAGAAGTAGATACTAAAATCAAAGGAGTTTGGTGAAGATTTAACAAGCCTCATCAATAGGTAAGTTCGTGTTTTTTATTTTTTATTTCTACTAAAGTTTGTAAGGCTGTTATGGGTATTTGATTTATGGAGAGATTTTTGAGGTTTGATGTTTAAAGGGGGATGTGTACTTTTGGCAGCCATGGAAACTCCTTGAAGACAGTTTATTTTTGCTTGTAAATGGTGGATTAAAGGATTGATTAAATGTTTATGTGTGTAGGAAATTATTTGGGTGATGTATACTTAGTATATGTGAATGTGTATTTGAAATTTGAAGCTTGGGAATTAATGGAATGTAAATGCATGAATCGGCAGCCTGGTTTGGTGAACCATAAGGATGCTATTTTATGTTTGGATTATGGTATAATAATGTTGAATGTGATGGTTGTTATGGCAGCTTGGGTATATGTGTGATGGTGTGAGGTTGGACATGTAAATGAGCATGAATAGGTGGTTAAATTGTTGTAATTGAGTTTGACAAATTCTGCACTTTATGGTGTATGTTGAATGTGATTATAAGCTGTCAAAATGATCAACAATATGTGGAAAAATATGTTTAGGTTATGGTGCAAACCAGAATGGGCATGAATGTGAAGTTTGGTAAGTGTTAAAGGTGACCTTTGATGAGTATGAACAAAATATAATAGGGCAGTATGTGTTTTGGATTTAGAACCTTAAGTGTGTGGCTCCAATTGGTATGAGACCAACTGAAGGTGAAACTAGGCACAAAATGTGCCAACTTTCATGAAGGAAGCATGCCAAAATTCTGCTTGTAAGGTAGCTTGAAAAATGACCAAATCCGGATTAGTGCAATTAAGGCCTGAAAATTGACCAATTGGGCAGCAGTTAGTGTTTAGGCCATAACTCACTCAAAACAGGTCCAATTGACCTGAAATTTTGACCATGAAGACCTATATCTACAAGTCTTATGAAGACACCAAAGCCCAGAAATGACCATAAGCAAGTCAAACAGCTTACACAAGTTCGGGTCCAAAAACTGCCGAACCTAAAATGACCTAAAATGACATAAAGTGACCAATTTTGATGCATTTTGACCAGCAATAGTAAAATGACCATAACTTGGTCTACATAACACAGAATTACCTGAAATTTTGCCCCGCGTCCAATAAGACATAGATCTACAAGTTTGTAGTTTTGACCAAAACTCGAAAACCAAGAGAACTAGGTCATCCGGCTAGGTCAAACTAGTATCCCGGAATCCAGCAAATTGCAATAAAATGCAGAATACATGGAAATGAGTTTGGTAACATGTACCAACCCTAAAAGACTATTGAATGTGACATATTAATAACATTAAAACCTAATTTACCTAGAATGCATCGAGGGTCGACATATTAGGTTAACTAAGCAAATAGTAGAATTCAGTGAATTAATTATCAAGCATTATCGTTAGAGACAATTTAAATGAGTACTGAAACACCTCAAATTGTGTTTCTCAGTTAGTAAAGACTAAGGGAAAGGAAAGGAAACACTGAGTCAAGGCCAGGTGATAGTTATCAGAGGTTTGTGCACAACAGTTATTTCTTTTGAATTTTTCAATTGAAATAAATTATGACTATTTGTATATTATTGTTTTCAATTATGGAAATGTGTTTGAATGGATACTTATTGCTTGAAAAGCATTGTAAATGGTTTGAAACAGAGGAAAAATTGATTTAGTGTGATTTGTGAAAATTGAAGTTAATTATGAATTGTGTTGCCATTTAGTGAATGAAATTATGACTTTGGAAATTTATTGGATTTTCATGAATCATTTGAATAAAATGTTTGGAATTGATTTTGTGTTCACACTTAGCATGACAGTATCACATCATTCCTTCTCCATTTATGGGGTTGTGATCATTTATTTTTCTCCCTCTCTGGTTTACCAGTTGAGGTTGTAGATCAGATGAGTACTCATTATATAGCTAGCTTCCTTCCTCATTGATTTCGATTAGTGGGGTTGTGATTGCTTTGTCGTGGTGTACAACGCGACATTGATTGAAAAATTGTGTCATGGCTTAAGTTGTGTATGAATTGGCAACATTGTATTCTTAAATTATTTGACTAAATTGTGTTATTATGAGCTTTAATAATTTGTGAAATGGAGTTTAAATTCTTATTGACATTCACTGTCTTTTGAATTTAACTATGTTTTGATTACTGAGATTTATTGTGATATTGTGTTAAATTCCTTATGACATTCATTGTCTTGAATTTAACTATGGTTTTACGTATCCATCATATATATGATTTATGAAATTTGATTTAAAGTTGTAATTGGTTAATGTTGTGCACCACTGAGACATTGTCACAGCGATAGCTTTCATTCTTTATCGCGAGTAGGCAGACAGACGAGCAGACAGACTAGGCTGCTAGTGCATTCAGCGAGAGATCATCGGGTATATTGAGTATACCACATTTTGCATTTTGTAATGTAATGTCTGTTCACTATATGTATATATTGTTTTTGGTTTTGAGCAGTTGTAAATTAAAATTGTACATTGAAGTTGTAAAATAATTTATGAGTTATCTTGGCTTGTAAAATTTGTACTGTATTTTTTTTTATCTCAGTCTTTTAAAAACTATTGGGGATTTGAGTTGAGAAATATATTGTGGTGTTTAACTATTGGAGTTGAGATTGAGAAAAATATTGAAGTGCTTTTTACAGGTTTTCTGAAGAACTATTTTATCCAAAATACCGATGGCACTCTACCAAAATTTTTACATAAGTGACTAATAGTCCAAATGTGTTAGCTGTTTCACTTCAGTTCAAAAAGATTTTTAACACTTGTAAATTGTTCTCACCATTGTAAAAAGAAGTAAGAAAAGTTTTAAAATCCCTTGTAGTGTATTTAATGGGTTATCAGTAGATGAAGTTGGTAATTCATTAGGTATACTACGGGATCATGTTATACCTTATAGAGGGGTAGGGTGTGACATGTTTTAGTGGTATCAGAACTAGTTTTTAAATTCTGTTTTAACCTGTTACTTGAATATTCTTTCTTCATAATACAACTGCTCAATATCATTATTTGATACATACAGTACATTACATTATAAATATGCACTAACGGGAGGAAATCTCCTTATGTTATTTGTTCAGGAGATCTAAGATCCTCGCATTGACTATGGAAGAGGGTGATCGTTCAGTCGATCAATCTATAGAGGCTGAGGTGCAAGGGGATGCCCCAGCCCTACATAATGTCGATGGTTCAAAGACACCAACCCCATGATATCGCGATTTCTGCTTTCGGTTGCTCGTGAGATGGCTGCAATGTTCCAACAAATGGCTAGTAATGTGCCTACTCAATTCCCAATACAGACACCAATGGTACAACCACAGTCTCCTGCTAGACAGTATGACAAATTGATGAAATATGGGGCTACAGAGTTCAAGGGTAAAGTTGTGACACCCCTTACCCGACTACAGTGTAGCCGAGCAAGTTATGCCACTCAGTGTGCCGGAGCACTCTATTTTATCTTAATTCATTTTTATCATAGTTTTGAATATAACTTGTGAAATATAATTCATTTATTGAAATTGTAATTTATTTGAGGTTCCGAAAATTTTAAAGAAAATCCGGGGGAGTACAAGCTAAAAATGGAGAAAACAGTTCTTCGGAACCTGTGAAAAACACTTCTAATAATCATATTCATCTATTCACAAACTCCAATATCAAAATGTCAATATTTTTCAACCATTCGTTTCTCAATCATTCATCACATTTGATAGTCATGTAACAGTCACAGATCAATATTCACTTTTCCATTTACAAACACAATTTTGCATTATTTACATGAAAATCAAAATACATTACATAAGTTTCATTTACACAAAGGAAAATAAAAATCAATTACAAAATACCAAAATGAAGCCTAGTGTCCTACCAATGCACTGTAGATGGTGAGGTGACACGGACACTATGCATAACTGTGAACTGCCTTACCGAATCTGTGGTCTACTGGGCCCTCTGTCCAAATCTTCAGTACCTACGCATTGCAAAAGCGATGCGCTAAGCATAAAGCTTAGTGGTGCCAATAATACAAGAAAATATAATATGCAAATAAAAATAATAATTTCCTTGCTATTGTGTTCATAAGAAATGAGTAATTACTAACTTATTGTTTAGTCGAGGGCTAATCATGTTTTATGATATTAACTTCTTCATGCATTTCGTTAATTTATTTTTTTCATGATCTTGAGCTTCCTTGTATTTTTGTAATCATTCCTGATACTTAATTTTCATATTTTCTTTAATAATCAGTTCACAGTTATACTTTTCCATTCATTTGGTTGCCCAAGTAACCTATACTGGATGACTGGACTGGATAATGGGTCGTTGGCACTGGGCACCGCGGTGCCTCGGGCCATCATACCATGGGACGCAGAACGTCAACCACGTATGCAGTCAATATAGCTAAAAGCTATGATATCACATAATCGGGCATAAAAGCCATGAATACGGGCATAAAAGCCATGGATACGGGCATAAAAGCCATGAATACGGGCATAAAAGCCATGGATACGGGCATAAAGCCATGAATACAGGAACAAAGCCTTTCCTTTCGCAGTACTACTAAAACAATATCCTATTGGCATGCCAAACTATCCAAACCAATCTAGTTAGGTATACTAGGGCATTTGATACTTTTAAATTTTTCAAATTTTGAATTTCAAGTTTTGGTGTCACTATTCACCTCATTGGTCAACAAAAATGTTGACTTTTGGATAGAAAATAGGTGTATTGGTTTTAACACCCCAAACATACCACATTTTGTATTTAAAACTTGTTGGAATTGATTACTATTACCATTTCTAAGTTTAAACCAAGGGAAGCAGAATTTTCAGTTTGTGAAGCTTAAATTTACTGTTCCATTAAGCACTGTTGCAGTGGGAATTTGAAGAAATGGCAAACATGAAAGTTGTTCCTTATTTTGTCTAGTTGAATTTCCTTTTTTGAATCACTCCATTTGGAGTTTTGTAGCTCCAGATATGGTCCAAAAACCACAGCTGGCCGGATTTCCATTCTGCAGAAATTACCATATCTATAGTAACATGAACAGTGAGTGCCACTGCCATTTGGGTTAGGTTATGGTCATAATTTGGGGTAGGTTTCTTCATGAAAGTTGTTTGTCTATGTCTTAACTTGTTGCTGTAAAAATTTCAGGTCAATTGACCTTATCTACAGTGAGTTATGGCCAAATGAACAGTTACTATTCATTTGGTCATTTCTGCAGGTGCTGTTGCAGGGTATGCGGATTGGGGCCAACTTTTGGTCCACTTGCTTTGGTCTTTTGGGCATGGTTTCTTCAGCAAAAATGTGCCATTATAAGCCTAGTTTCATGTCCAATTGTCCAAACACCAATTGGACCAACACAGCCAAAGACATGGCAGTCCAAGTGGACTGAAATTTCAGTCACCCTGCTGCTGTCTTTAGGCAGCCTACACATTCACTTTGCCATGCATTAACTCACATCAAATTATGATTAACTTGCCTTAAATGGTCACTAATTGACCACTAGAATATCCATTAATCAATTCAAATGCCAAGTCCAATTTTCACCCTTAAAACCCTAATTCCCATTATGAATTTTCACAACTTACCTTAATTAACTACTAGTTCATTATCCTTATATTTATACACTTTAAACATGGTTTCTAGTTCACTCCAAGTCCATCACAAACACTCAATCCTATTCCTTCCTTAGGGCAGCCGAAATCCATGGCATACATACCCATAAGTTTCATTCATTTAATCCACAATTTCATACTCATTTTTAAGTCCTTAACATGGAATAAGAGATATACATGCATAATTAAGCACTAACCTCTTTGCTCAACTTATTGAGCTTGTGAAAACTCTAGAATTTCTCCTCTTTGTGGCTCCCTAGAGTTGCCTTGTGATGTGGGGACAAGTTTTAGTGAAGGTGACTTAGGGTTTAGTAGTGGAATTTCATGGGAAATGGAAGAAATTAAAGGAAACTTTCATGGAGGGTTATGGAAAAGGGGAGGTCATGTTTTGGCTGAAGAAGAAGAAGAAGATGACCAGAATTTTTGGTCTCCTTTGGTCTCTTTTATTAGTTAATTAAAGGGTTGTTTAATTGTGATTGGAGGAAGCTTTTTAAATGACATCACAATATGTCATATTTGGCATTTTATTGCATTTTCTTTTCTTTTCTTTTCTACTAACTTTCAATTAATTTTTCATCAATATTAATTCATATTTTATGTCATAATAATTATTTATTCAACTGGACAAGTCGGCCAAAAATCGTCTCTGAAGGCGAAATGACCAAAATGCCCTCCGTTTGGCTTAACGGGTCAAAATTGTCTGTACCGATTGTAAAATTTTTCTAAATATTTTCTTGGCATTCTAATGCCATAGGAACCTCAATGACCCTTCTCTGGAGTCCCAAAAATTATTTTATGAATTTTTTCCCCGGTCTAGGGCTCCTTGTTGCGAGAATCGCAACTTCCCTCTGGGTTACCCATCGCTTGGGCACCGGTTCATTTGACTTGGTTGTATTTTATTTCTGAAATTTTTCCTAAATTTTTCTTATTAATATTTGAGTTAATTTTGGTTCTTGAATTTAGTTTAAATATTTCTCCGGATGTTCTAGCTGTCCAGACCGACACCGGTCACCGGAACAGTAGAATGTACGGAGTTGCTACCGGGAGGGTGTTACAACAGTAGATCCTCTAGAGGTAGAACAGTGGTTAGAGAGGATGGATAGGGTATTCAAGAAACTACATTGCACAGAGGAGCTCAAATTTGAATACTTTGTATCTTTGCTACAGGGGGATGCTTATGACTGGTGGAAAACCATTCCCCACAGTCTGGTAGAACCTGCAGTGCTAACATGGAATGACTTTCTCAGGGAATTCAGACAAAAATATGTCCCTAATGCTTATGTAGACCAGAAGCTGCAAGAGTTTCTAAGTCTGAAATAGGGGAGCAGATCAGTGGCTGAGTATGAAAGAGAATTTTGCCGCCTGAGCCATTATGCAGTAAGTTTACTTGCTACCAGCAAGGACAGATGCAAGAGGTTTGAAACCGACTTGAAACCCAGTATCAGATTACAAGTGGTCAGATTCAAACACAAACTTCTCTAAACTTGTTTCTCAAGCCCTAGAGTTGGAAAGAATTGAGTCTGAAGCTGCTCCTGAGAAAAAGAAATCAGATAAGATAGAGAAAGACGGAAAATCAGTAAAACAGAGTTCCAGTGGTCCTACTAGAAAGAGGAAGAATTATGGGGGACACAGCAGAGGTGGCAAGAAGTTTGGTAGGGGAAGATATTCAGGACAAAAACCTCCTCTATCTGGTCAGCAGATTGCCAGAGGTTCCTACCCTTCCCGCCAATGTGAAACTTGTGGAAGATATCATGGTGGGATATGCTATAAGGCTATTGGAGCCTGTTATAACTGTGGGTGCACTGGACACTTTGCCAAGGACTGCACCAGTAGTCGCAGCGTTGGACCACCTCCTACTACTGCAGAAGGGTCAGTTTAGAGCCCTATCACCAGAAGTTCACAACCACCCAGCAGAGGTAGAGGTAGGGGTAGAGGTAGCCCAGTAGGCAGCCAAGGCACAGTGAAACAGTCAGAGCAAGACAGTGCTCCAGTCAGAGTTTATGCAATGAGATAGAGAGAAGAGGCTGAGACATCTGATGTTGTGGCTGGTACCTTCTCAACTTTTAATCAGGATTTGTTTGTGTTATTTGATCCGGGTTCTACCCATTCTTATGTAAGTGCTAGCATCATTGATTACATTGCTATTCCATGTACAAAAATGGACTTTGAGGTGCTAGTAACAAGTCCGCTAGGACAGGAGGTATAGAGATTGTCCTTTGGTGATCAAAGGACACACTTTTCTGTCTGATTTCATTGAAATGCCCTTCAAAGATTCTGATACCATCTTGGGCATGGATTGGTTAGCCAGGCATCATGCCATGATTGATTGTAGGTTGAAGACAGTCACATTTGGTCTCCCTCAGTACAGTATTGTGGTAATACATGGGGAGAGGCAGCTATTATTATCAAACATCATTTCGGCTGCACTAGCCAGAAAAATGATCAGAAAGGGGTGTGAAGCATACTTGGCACATGTAGTAGACACCCAAGTGGGGAGTCCAGCATTGAAAGACATCCCTATAGTATATGACTTTCCAAATGTGTTTCCTGATGAATTGCCAGGATTACTTCCGGAAAGAGAAGTGCAGTTTGAAATTAATGTTATGCCTGGTGTGGATCCAATCTCCATAACGCCATACAGAATGGCACCAGCAGAGTTGAAGGAGTTGAAGATACAGTTGCAAGAATTACTTAAAAAGGGCTTCATCCGCCCTAGTGTGTCACCTTGGGGAGCACCAGTATTGTTTGTTAAGAAGAAAGATGGTACTCTCCGCTTATGTATAGATTACCGGCAGTTGAATAAGGTGACAATAAAGAACAGATATCCATTGCCTCACATTGATGATCTGTTTGATCAGTTGAAGGGTGCAGCTGTATTCTCCAAAATTGATTTGCGATCTGGTTATTATCAGTTGAAGGTGCAAGAGCAGAGTATTCCAAAGCGCTTTGGAACTCGATATGGCCACTATGAGTTTCTAGTAATGCCATTCCGGTTAACAAATGCTCCAGCTGCTTTTATGGATCTGATGAACACTATCTTCAGACCATATCTCGATCAATTTGTGGTGGTGTTTATTAATGACATTTTGATACATTCGAGGAATGCAGAGGAGCATGACAGACATCTACGGATTATACTGCAGACTTTAAGGGAGAAACAGCTATACGCTAAATTGTCGAAATGTGAATTTTGGTTGAAAGAAATCTCCTTTTTGGGACATGTTGTGTCGGCTGAAGGAATCAAGGTAGATTCCAGCAAGGTAGAAGCTATCCTTAATTGGAAGCCGCCCAGGAATATCATAGAAATTCGCAGTTTTCTGGGTTTAGCTGGATATTACCCCCGGTTTGTGAAAGGGTTTTCTATGTTATCTTCTCCACTGACCAAGTTGCTTTGGAAAGATGTGAAATTTCAGTGGACATATAAATGCCAGCAAAGTTTTGATGAGTTGAAGAGGTATTTAACTGAAGCTCCAGTCCTCACTTTACCTACTCCGGGTAAAGAATACACAGTTTATAGTGATGCTTCTCACAATGGGTTAGGCTGTGTACTAATGCAAGATCGGAATGTCATTGCTTATGCATCACACCAGCTGAAACCGCATAGAGGAACTACCCAACACATGATCTGGAGCTAGCAGCTATTATTTTCGCTCTTAAGATCTGGAGACACTATTTGTATGGGGAGAAATGCTACATTTACACAGATCACAAGAGCTTGAAGTACTTAGGCACCTAGAAGGAATTGAACTTGAGGCAGAAGAGATGGTTAGAACTCATTAAAGATTATGATTGTTTAATAGACTATCAGCCAAGGAAAGCAAATGTGGTGGCTGACGCCTTAAGTCACAAGACTATGGCAAGTCTCAGAGTTTCTCCTTTGTCCATGGTATATGAATTGAAAGCACAACATGTCAGTTTAGAGATTAATGATGAGGGACAGACAGTAGTTGCATGGCATGTACAACCAGTGTTGATTTATCAGATCAGAATGGCTGCTCATAGTGATGATAAATATCAAAAGCTACTGAAAGAAGTCCAGCAGGGCAAGAAACCTGAATTTTCTGTGAAAAATGATGGTTTATTGCTACATCAGGGCAGAATGTGGGTTCCTAATGATGCTGAATTGAGACAGATCATTATGAAGGAAACACATGAGTCTCCTTTTGCTATGCACCCTAGTGGAACTAAAATGTACAGAGGGCTGAAAGAGCATTACTGGTGGATGGGTATGAAGAGAGATATAGCTGAATTTGTTTCCAAATGCCTAACTTGATAGCAAGTAAAGGCAGAACACCAAGTTCCAGCTGGTTTGTTACATCCATTGCCAGTACCAGAGTGGAAATAGGAACAAATAACTATGGATTTTGTTACAGGACTTCCAAGGACACAGAATAGTCATGATGCAGTATGGGTTATAGTTGTGGATCGACCAAGTCCGCTCACTTTTGCCGATTTGGATGGACTATAGCACGGAAAGATTGGCGGATTGTACATATATGAGATTGTAAACCGCATGGAGTGCCGGTATCAATTGTGTCCGACAGAGATCCTAGGTTCACTTCTAGATTCAGGGTAGTCTTGAGAGAGCCCTAGGAACTAGATTGAACTTCAAAGACAGATTCCACCCGCAGACGGATGGCGATCACGAGCAGGTAATTCAGATATTGGAGGATATGCTACGGGCTTGTGTGATTGAGTTTGAAGGTAGTTGGGATATACACTTGTCTTTGATTGAGTTTGCTTATAACAATAGCTATCAATCAAGCATTGGGATGCCTCCATATGAAGCTTTGTATGGCAGAAAGTGCAGAACTCCCTTATGTTGGGATGAAGTAGGTGAAAGGAAGATGATTGGGCCAGAAATTGTTTAGCAGACATAAGAAAAGATTAGATTGATCAGAGATAGACTCAAGGCTGCATCAGACCGTCAGAAGTCCTATGTTGATATGAAGTGAAGAGATATTGAATATGCAGTGGGTGATAAGGTATTCATCAAAGTTTCTCCTTGGAAGAGGATTATGAGATTTGGTAGAAAGGGGAAACTGAGTCCTCGTTTCATTGGACCATATGAGGTTCTGGAAAGAGTGGGTCCATTGGCATATCGGTTGGCATTACCACCGGAGTTAGCAAGGATACACAGTGTCTTCCATGTGTCTATGTTAAGGAGGTACAGATCAGACCCATCTCATGTACTATCAGTTGAGGAGATTGAGGTAAATCCAGACCTCTCATATGAGGAAGAACCCATAGAAATTCTAGCTTATGATGTGAAGCAGCTGAGGAACAAACAGATACACCTGGTTAAAGTGCTGTGGAACCATCATTCAGGCCAGGATGCTACTTAGGAACGTGAAGAGGATATGAGGAGACAACACCCACAGCTATTCAGAGACTAATGCCAGGTAAAATTTCGAGATGAAATTTATTTTAAGGGGGCGAGAATTGTAACACCCCTATGTTCGGTAGTGCGTTCTATTGTTCCGGTGACTAGTGTTGTCCGGATAGCTAGGATGCCTAGAACTACACTTCGGTATGAGTGAGAAGACACAAAATAATGAAATACAAGAAAAGAAAATACAAGAAAAACAAAGGAAAAATAATAGGAAAGAAATGTAACCAAGTTAAGCGAGCCGAGAACCTAGCGATGGGTGACCACACGGGAAAGTTACGGTGTGTACTGTTGACTAGCTCTGGACCGCGAGGAACCCTAAAAAATATTTTTAGGACTTAAAGAGACATCAATTGAAGTATAAATATCATTAGAAATATCAAAGAAAAATTAATTAATTAATACAAAGAAAAGTGAGAAATCGAAAAACGGACAAAACCCGGTGTTACCGGAAAATCGGGAATGCAACCCGAACAAGGGAATTGTTGTCATTTGACACCCCGAGTTGTCTTTTGACCTAAATGTCCATTAAAAATACATGATATTATATTTAGAAAATGTCATGAAAAATTAAATTAGTGGTACATAATGTAAATAGCAAAAATAGGATATAAATTGAGTAAATAACACTTTAAAACATATAATATAATTAATTTGTGGTGAGTGGAGCATTATGGATTAAATTAAACATTAAGTGGGCAGGTGTACTTCCACTAAAACTTCATCTTCTTCATTCCTCCTCCCATGCCGAAATGAAGAGCTTGAAAATCCTCCATGGCCGATTTACTTGAAGCTTCTTAATCTCCATCATTTCCACCTCCACACACCAAAGTCATTTCACTAATTTTGATCCCCACCTAACAAGGAAGAATTAGATACTAAAATCAAGGGAGTTTGGTGAAGATTTAACAAGCCTCATCAATAAGTAATTTTGTGTTTTTTATTTTTGTTTTATTAAAGTTTGTAAGGATGTTATGGGTATTTGATTTATGGTGAGATTTTTGAGGTTTGATGTTTAAAGGGGGATGTGTACTTTTGGCAGCCATGGAAACTCCTTGAAGACAGTTTATTTTTGCTTGTAAATGGTGGATTAAAGGATTGATTAAATGTTTATGTGTGTAGGAAATTATTTGGGTGATGTATACTTAGTATATGTGAATGTGTATTTGAAATTTGAAGCTTGGGAATTAATTGAATGTAAATGCATGAATCGGCAGCCTGGTTTGGTGAACCATAAGGATGTTATTTTATGTTTTGATTATGGTATAATAATGTTGAATTGTGATGGTTGTTATGGAAACTTGGGTATATGTGTGATGGTGTGAGTTTGGACATGTAAATAAGCATGAATAGGTGGTTAAATTGTTGTAATTGAGTTTGACAAATTCTGCACTTTATGGTGTATGTTGAATGTGATTATAAGCTGCCAAAATGATTAACAATATGTGGGAAAATATGTTTAGGTTATGGTACAAACTAGAATGTGCATGAATGTGAAGTTTGGTAAGTGTTAAAGGTGACCTTTGATGTGTATGAACAAAATACAATAGGGCAGTTTGTGTTTTGGGCTTAGAACCTTAAGTGTGTGGCTCCAATTGGAGGTGAAACTAGGCACAAAATTTTCCAACTTTCATGAAGGAAGCTTGACAAAATTTTGCTTGTAAGGTAGCTTAAAAAATGACCAAATCCGGATTAGTGCAATTAAGTCATGAAAATTGACCAATTGGGCAGCAGTTAGTATTTAGACCATAACTCACTCAAAACAGGTCCAATTGACCTGAAATTTTGACCATGAGTAGTTAAGACCTATATCTACAAGTCTTATCAAGACACCAAAGCCCAGAAATGACCATAAGCAAGTCAAACAGCTTACACAAGTTCGGGTCCAAAAACTGGCCGAACCTAAAATGACCAAAAATGACCTAAAGTGACCAATTTTGATGCATTTTGACCAGCAATAGTAAAATGACCATAACTTGGTCTACATAACTCAGATAAGACATAGATCTACAAGTTTGTAGTTTTGACCGAAACCCGAAAACTGAGAGAACTAGGTCGTCCGGCTAGGTCAAACTAGTATCCTAGAATCCAGCAAATTGCAAGAAAATGCAAGATACATTGAAATGAGTTTGATAACATGTACCAACCCTAAAAGACTATTGAATGTGACATATTAGTAACATTAAAACCTAATTTACCTAAAATGCATCGAGGGTCGACATATTAGGTTAACTAAGCAAATAGTAGAATTCAGTGAATTAATTATCAAGCATTATCGTTAGAGACAGTTTAAATGAGTATTGAAACACCTCAAATTGTGTTTCTCAGTTAGCAAAGACTCAGGAAAAGGGAAGGAAACACTGAGTCAAGGCCAGGAGACAGTTATCAGAGGTTTGTGCACAACAGTTATTTCTTTTGAATTTTTCAATTGAAATAAATTATGACTATTTGTATATTATTGTTTTCAATTATGAAAATGTGTTTGAATGGATACTTATTGCTTGAAAAGCATTGTAAATGGTTTTAAACTGTGGAAAAATTGATTTAGTGTGATTTGTGAAAATTGAAGTTAATTATGAATTGTGTTGCTATTTTGTGAATGAAATTATGACTTTGGAAATTTATTGGATTCTCACGAATCATTTGAACAAAATGTTTGGAATTGATTTTGTGTTCACACTTAGCATGACAGTATCACATCATTCCTTCTCCATTTATAGGGTTGTGATCATTTATTTTTCTCCCTCTCTGGTTTACCAGTTGAGGTTATAGATCGGATGAGTACTCATTATATAGCTAGCTTCCTTCCTCATTGATTTCGATTAGTGGGGTTGTGATTGCTTTGTCGTGGTGTACAACGCGACAATGATCGGAAAATTGTGTCATGGCTTAAGTTGTGTATGAATTGGCAATACTATATTCTTAAATTATTTGACTAAATTGTGTTATTATGAGCTTCGATAATTTGTGAAATGGAGTTTAAATTCTTATTGACATTCACTGTCTTTTGAATTTAACTATGTTTTGATTACTGAGATTTATTGTGATATTGTGTTAAATTCCTTATGACATTCATTATCTTGAATTTAACTATGGTTTTACGTATCCATCATTTATATGATTTATGAATTGTGATTTAAAGCTGTAATTGGTTAATGTTGTGCACCACTGAGACATTGTCTCAGCAATAGCTTTTCATTGCTGTCGCATGTAGACAGACGGACAGGGCAGCAGGCTAGGCTGCTAGTGCATTCAGCAAGAGATCATCGAGTACATTAAGTATACCACATTTTGCATTTTGTACTGTAATGTATGTTCACTGTATGTTATGAGTTATCTTGGCTTGTAAATTGTACATTGTTCACTGTATGTTATGAGTTATCTTGGTTTTGAGCAGTTGCAAATTAAAATTGTACATTGAAGTTGTAAAATAAATTATGAGTTATCTTGGCTTGTAAAATTTGTACTGTATTTCTTTTATCTCAGTCTTTGAAAAACTATTGGGGATTTGAGTTGAGAAATATATTGTGGTGTTTCACTGTTGGAGTTGAGATTGAGAAAAATATTGAAGTGCTTTTTACAGGTTTTCTGAAGAACTGTTTATCTAAAATACAAATGGCACTCTGCCAAAATTTTTATAGAAGTCACTAATAATCCAAATGTGTTAGCTATTTCACTTCAGTTCAAAAAGGTTTTTAACACCTGTAAATTGTGCTCACCACTGTAAAAAGAAGTAAGAAAAGTTTTAAAATCCCTTGTTGTATATTTAATGGGTTATCAGTAGATGAAGTTGGTAATTCATTAGGTATACTACGAGATCATGTTACGCCTTATAGAGGGGCAGGGTGTGACATAGCAAATGGAGTTTGACATAAACCATGACTGCAGCTTGAGTTGGAATTTTGTAACTGAGAGATTCCAGCACATGGTAACATATGATTATAGGTTCATTTAAGGTAAACCTTATTACTAATTGGGTAGCTATAGCATGCTATGCTAGGTGTTAACTATGGTCTATGAGGTGCATAAAATGATTTAGAGAAATCATTTATGGTAAGAAAGAGTTGTTATGATATTAAGAGTTGATATCATGTCTCATTGCCAATTAGTGATAAGCCTAGTAAGTCACACACATACACAAGTTATCACCAAATTAAATATGATTTAATTAATTAATTAAAGAGTTTAATTGATTAATTAAATAGGTTTGAATTGCAATTAGATTGCAAAGTCCCTAGCATTATTTGAAACCAAATCTAGATTATTGGATGCATAGCATAAGTTAAATTTATATTTAAAGTGTTTAAATATAAATTTAATTAATGAGAAATTAATTAATAGAGATTAATTAATTAATTTATATTTGATATAAATTGATTAGAAGAAGAGAAATAATTATTGTAACATCATCATTTTCGTAGTCCGTACATTCTACTGTTCCGACAGCTAATGTCTGTCCCGGAAAGTTGGAATGTCTGGAACTACACTTCGGTGATAATGAACAGACATATAATGATGAAATAAATAAGAAGAAAATGCAAGAAAAATCAAAGACAAATGAAAGAGAGAAAATGAAGCTAAGTTAAACGAGCTGGCACAGCAGCGATGGGTGACCACACTGGGAAGGCCGTTGCCGACCCCAGGACTGCGGGGAACCCTCAGAATTTAATTCCGAGACGTAAGTAAAGGTCTATTGAAATATAATTGACACTAGAATTATTAAAGAAAAATTAATAAATTAGTACAAAGAAAAATAAAAAAATCGAGAAACAGATAAAAATCGGTGTTATCGAAAAATTGGGAATATAACCCGAAGTGGGGTATTTTGGTCAATTGACACCAAGAGTTTACTTTTGACTTAAATGTCCATGAAAAATAAGTGGTATTATATTTTGAAAATTTAATGAAAAATGAAATTCAAGATGACATGTAATTTAAGGGAATTGGAGGGCATAATTGCAATTAAAGGAAATCTTGAATTAATCTAATTTTTAATTGTGATTAGTGGGGCATTAGTGGAGTATATAAGGACCACTAGGACAGATTTTTCCACTATTCATCTTCTTCTTCATTCTTCTTCTTTGCCGAATTGAAATTTCTCCAAGCTTCATCCATGGCCGCCCCATATACAAGCCTTCATCTACCCATCTTCAAGCCTTGATTTTCATAAGTTCCTTCATTAAACTTAGTCTATACATCATGGGCAGTATAATGGAAGCAAAAAGAAGAGGATTTGATGAAGTTTTGGTCAAGCTCAAAAAAGGTTAGTGCTAGTTTTTCATCCCTTGCTTCATTAAAGTTTGTATTAAGGTTGAAATGAGTTGGATGGTGAAGAAATTTGAAGGATTTGATTAGTTATTGATATATTCAATTTTGGACAGCCATGAAAGTTTATTATAGTTGAGTTTTTCTTACCTCAAATAGATGGAAACTAAGGTTGAATAACTTAAATGGAGGAAGTAGCAAGTTAAAATCTAAGTATGTGCATGTAGTGCTTGAATTAAGGGTGTGTAATGGAACCTTAATGCTTTGGGCAAACTGCCATGTTTGGCAGCCTATTAAAGCATGAATTTGTGTGTGAACATGTAGCTATTAATGAAATATGCTAATGTTAAATTGTGGGCAGCAAGTGTAAGTGATATTGAAGTATGATTATGTTGAAGTGTATGTGTAATATTGACATTGAGATATGTTGAATTTTGGTGGAAGTGAATGTTGAACTTAATGGTGAATTATGTGCATTGAGCACTTAAATATTCTGCCCAAAATTGTTGCTGGAATTGTGTACAATATATATATGGAAGTGTTATTGATGGAATATTGAAGTAATGATGAGGAGAAGGAATATCAAATTGGAAGTGTATGTGCTTTGTGCAGGTTGTGTATTGAAGGCAGTACCTAAATTAGGCCATAAGTGCCAAACTATGAACCCAATTGGTATGAAGCCAATGGGGGGTGAAACTAGACACCAAATAGGTCAACTTTCATGTAGAAATGTTGCCAAAATTATGCCTAGAAACTGACCTTAAAAATGACCAAATCCGGATTAGCAACCTTGCAACTCAGATTTTTGACCATATGAACAGTAGTCCTTGGGATGACCATAACTCACTCAAAACAGGTCCAATTGACCTGAAATTTTTACAATGGTTAGTTTATACATAGAGATACAATTGTTATGAAGACAACAAAACCCAGAAATGGCCAGAAGCGAGTCAAATAGCTTGCACAAGTTCAGGCACCAAAACTGCCAGAACTAAAACTGATCAAATTTTGCACTAGAGGTGCAATCTGTCCAGCTTTAGTAAATTGACCATATCTTGGTCTATACAGCTTAGAATGACCTGAAATTTTGCCCCGAGTGCAATAAGCCATAGAGCTACAATTCTTATGAGGACACCAAAACCCAGAAATGGCCAGAACCAAGTCAAATAGCTTGCACAAGTTCAGATACCAAAACTGCCAGAACTAAAATTGACCCAATTTTGCACTAAAGGTGCAATCTGTGCAGCTTTAGTGAATTGACCATATCTTGGTCTATACGACTTAGAATGACCTGAAATTTTGCCCCGAGTGCAACAAGACATAGAGCTACAATTCTTATGAAGACACCAAAACACAAAAATGGCCAGAACCAAGTCAAATAGCTTGCACAAGTTCAAGTACCAAAACTGCCAGAACTAAAATGGACCAAATTTTGCACTAAATGTGCAATCTTTCCAGATTTAGTGAATTGACCATATCTTGGTCTATACGACTTAGAATGACCTGAAATTTTACCTCGAGTGCAATAAGACATAGAGCTACAATTCTTACGAAGACACCAAAACTCAGAAAGGGCCAGAACCAAGTCAAATAGCTTGCACAAGTTCAGGTACCAAAACTGGCCGAACCAAAGTGACCTAAAAATGACCTAAGCCTACTATTTTAGTGCTTTTTGTCCAGCATTGGTAAATTGACCATATCTTTGTCTACACAACTCAGAATGACCTGAAATTTTGCCCCGCGTGCAATAAGACATATACCTACAAGTTTGTAGTTTGGACCGAAACCCAAAAACCGAGGGAACTAGGTCGTCCGGCTAGGTGAAAATAGTACACCGAAATCCGGTAAATTGCAATAAAATGCAATACAGTTAGAAATAATATTGGTAACATATACCAACACTAAAGGGCTATAAAATGTGACATATTGGTAACATTAGAATTGACTCACGTAGAGTGCATCGAGGGTCAACATTATAGGTTGACTAAGAAAATGAATTGAAGGGAATAGTACTAAGAGAAATAGGACTTCAAGCTAGACAAATCTAACACACAAAAAATTGAGAAATTGAGCAAATTTTGAAGTAAAGGTGCAATCTGTCCAGCTTTAGTAAATTGACCATAAGTTTGTCTATATAACTCGAAATAACGTGAAATTTTGCCCTGCGTGCAATAAGACATAGAGCTACAATTTTCCATCTTTGACCAGAAGCTAAAAACCAAGGAAAATAGGACTTTAAGCTAGACCAATCTAACATACTAAAATTGAAAATTGGTAATTACATAAAATGATGCTTGAAGTGATTTGGCAATGAATGCCAACTTCTGAAAAGGGTAAATTGCATTATATTGACAACATATTGAATTGCAAATTGTGACATGTTGATGCTAGAATCAACCTATCCATGATGCATAAAAAGGTCAATAATTTTATTGACCAGTGAAAGGCATAAAGATGTATAAACCCTATGAATAAAGAATTAAATATGTAACATTGTAATATGCCCTAACTTGCCTACTTGACTAGTTTGGATAGGTTGGCATGCCAATAGGATTCTGACAGCTGTTCTGTAAATGACTTTACGTCATACTGTGTTTTTATGGCTTATTATGCCATACTATGATTTTAATAGCCTATGGCTATACAGATTGTGTTATTATACTCGGCTTAATGCCTGATTGATAATATGGCTTTTTAGCCACACTGTTTGCACTCCGGGAGATACTTTGTGACCGATGGTATGACGGCCCGAGGTACTAGGTATCCAGTGCTAGTGTATCCGTTTATCCAGTCTGGTCATTGTATAGGCTATATGGGCAGTCATTCAAAACATTATTCAATTCAGGAAGCTAAGTTAAGTTAAGTATAATGAAATTTCAGTAAAATTAAATTACGTATTGAATGAATGAGTAAAAGATATTAGCAAAAGAAATATAACAAAAATACAAATTACAGAACCGTAGAAACTTGAAATACAATACAGTTAGAATAATTTGTATACTGGGTAGTATTACTGAAAGGTTATAAACTAAGCACTTCCAAAGAGGAACAAACCAGTATATAAGATTGTTGATACTAGAAATACCATACCAAATTAAATTGATTCTTGAGTATCTGAATTATGATTTATTTCTTTCTTTAATTGTATATATTATTTCTTGTTATACTATTGCACCAATAAGCAGAAATGCTTAGCGCGATGGAATTGCTTCCTCGTGCAGGTACTGAAGGTAAAACCAGTAGATTGTCGACTGAGATTTCTGGAGTCCAGATCTGCAGAAGTGTCAGAAGAATTGAAGGTTGTCACCTCCTCAGCAATGCATGTAGATAGGGCTCATATTTACACATGTTATGTATTTTGTTCATTCTAAGTATAATGTAAATTATTTGTACATCCTATACTTGAAAAATTTATGTAATTAGTTGGCAAATTATGCAAAATAATAAAATGTAAGAATTTTGATATATGAGTTAAGTATCTGATCATGATGATTCTGATTGAGATTGAGTATGAAAAATTTTGAGACTGATTCCGAGTTATGAATTTGCATATATATTGAAATTGTTTATGGCAGGTTCAGAAGAACTGTTAGTCCAAATTACTGCTGGCACTCTGCTGGATTATCATTCAAATTTTTGAATTTTCCAAATTAGTTATATTTTGATAAAAGTAAAAATAGCCTAAACCTTAAATAAAGTTTTTGAATAAATAAATCAAGAACTGTAATGAAATCAGATAAGATCAGGTGCTCCAGCACTCTGTGTAACACACTTTGCTTGGCTACACTGTAGACGGGTGAGGGGTGTTACATTTAGTGGTATTAGAGCACGGTTTAGGCATTCCGAGGCAAAGATAAGTGGAAAGATAGTGTGCATACATGCATTGCATTCATAAGAGTCGAGGTGACACTATGCAGATCTGTTTACTTTTGATTATTCAAAGTGAAGATATGGACTCAGAGCCGCAGAGGGCATTAGAAAAAGAAGTAGAAAACCTAGTTCATGAGGTTATAACGTAATAACTACATAATGTTCTCGATGTTTGTATTGTAAGCTACAGATTACAGTACCGATATGGGATTATTGTGTAGAGCTACGTGCTTCCTCGTGGTAGAATAAAACAAAAATATTTGTAAGTAATCTATAATTTGATATAGTTACGCCCGAATAGAGTACAATTACGGTAAATAAATGTGAAAATTCTAGTCAGAAATTTAAAACTTCAGAACTAGCCTATCGAAAGATTACACTTCTAAGGTAGCTAGAGTCAGTGACTCGGTTACACTAATGTGGACGACCATTACCACAAAAATTGCTATAAGCTTTGAGAATTCAATATGGCTATAAATTAGAAAGAACACCTTGAGGATGAAGATATTTGGACATAGATATGGAGTCTTATCAGTATTTTAATATTTTTGACAGAAAGGAATGATGTAGGTATTTAAGAATACATTTAGAAATTGTATTGACGCTCTCTCCGCAAGCAAGAATAGATACCTTCCATTGATGGAGTTTGTGTATAGTGATATTTATTAAATAAGCATGAAGATACCAAGGTATAAGGTCTTGTATGAGATAAATGCAGAATACATAGACAAAGGGTAATTTAACAGAGTTGGAATTGGTAAAAGAAACAGAAGGACTGGTAAAGAATCCTAGTATGAGAGATCAAGAAACTAATGAATAATAGAATTTCATGAGTAAGAATACTAAAGGCAGAGGAAAACAATGATGGAAAAGTGAATAAAATTATGAGACAACGATAAGCTCGATTTTTTGAATCAAATGAATTTCGAGGACGAAATTCCTTTTTAGAGGGGAAGAGTTGTAACATCGTCTTTTTCGTAGTCCATACATTCTACTGTTCCGACAGCTAATGTCTGTCCCGGATAGTCAGAATGTTTGGAACTACACTTCGGTGATAATGAACAGACATATAATGATGAAATAAATAAGAAGAAAATGCAAGAAAAATCAAAGACAAATGAAAGAGAGAAAATGAAGCTAAGTTAAAAGAGCTGGCACCGCAGCGATGGGTGACCGCGCTGGGAAGGCCGTTGCCGACCCTAGGACTGCGGGGAACCCTCAGAATTTAATTTCGAGATGTAAGTAAGGGTCTATTGAAATATAATTGACACTATAATTATTAAAAAAAAATTAATAAATTAGTACAAAAAAAAATAAAAAAATTGAGAAACAGACAAAAATCGGTATTACCGAAAAATCGGGAATATAACACGAAGTGGGGTATTTTGGTCAATTGACATCTAGGGTTTACTTTTGACTTAAATGTCCATGAAAAATAAGTGGTATTATATTTTGAAAATTTAATGAAAAATGAAATTCAAGATGACATGTAATTTAAGGGAATTGGAGGGCATAATTGCAATTAAAGGAAATCTTGAATTAATCTAATTTTTAATTGTGATTAGTGGGGCATTAGTGGAGTATATAAGGACCACTAGGACAGATTTTTCAACTATTCATCTTCTTCTTCATTCTTCTTCTTTGCCGAATTGAAATTTCTCCAAGCTTCATCCATGGCCGCCCCATATACAAGCCTTCATCTACCCATCTTCAAGCCTTGATTTTCATAAGTTCCTTCATTAAACTTAGTCTATACATCATGGGCAGTATAATGGAAGCAAAAAGAAGAGGATTTGATGAAGTTTTGGTCAAGCACAAAAAAGGTTAGTGCTAGTTTTTCATCCCTTGCTTCATTAAAGTTTGTATTAAGGTTGAGATGAGTTGGATGGTGAAGAAATTTGAAGCATTTGATTAGTTATTGATATATTCAATTTTGGACAGCCATGAAAGTTTATTGTAGTTGAGTTTTTCTTACCTCAAATGGATGGAAACTATGGTTGAATAACTTAAATGGAGGAAGTAGCAAGTTAAAATCTAAGTATGTGCATGTAGTGCTTGAATTAAGGGTGTGTAATGAAACCTTAATGCTTTGGGCAAACTGCCATGTTTGGCAGCCCATTAAAGCATGAATTTGTGTGTGAACATGTAGTTATTAATGAAATATGCTAATGTTAAATTGTGGGCAGCAAGTGTAAGTGATATTGAAGTATGATTATGTTGAAGTGTATGTGTAATATTGACATTGAGATATGTTGAATTTTGGTGGAAGTGAATGTTGAACTTAATGGTGAATTGTGTGCATTGAGCACTTAAATATTCTGCCCAAAATTGTTGCTGGAATTGTGTACAATATATATATGGAAGTGTTATTGATGGAATATTGAAGTAGTGAGGAGGAGAAGGAATATCAAATTGGAAGTGTATGTGCTTTGTGCAGGTTGTGTATTGAAGGCAGTACCTAAATTAGGCCATAAGTGCCAAACTATGAACCCAATTGGTATGAAGCCAATGGGGGGTGAAACTAGACACCAAATAGGCCAACTTTCATGTAGAAATGTTGCCAAAATTATGCCTAGAAACTGACCTTAAAAATGACCAAATCCGGATTAGCAACCTTGCAACCCAGATTTTTGACCATATGAACAGTAGTCATTGGGATGGCCATAACTCACTCAAAATAGGTCCAATTGACCTGAACATTTTACCATGGTTAGTTTAGACATAGAGCTACAATTATTATGAAGACAACAAAACCCAGAAATGGCCAGAACCAAGTCAAATAGCTTGCAAAAGTTCAGGTACCAAAACTGCCAGAACTAAAACTGATCAAATTTTGCACTAAAGGTGCAATCTGTCCAGCTTCAGTGAATTGACCATATCTTGGCCTATACGGCTTCGAATGGCCTGAAATTTTGCCCCAAGTACAATAAGACATAGAGCTACAATTCTTATGAAGACACCAAAACCCAAAAATGGCCAGAACCAAGTCCAATAGCTTGCACAAGTTCAGATACCAAAACTTCCAGAACTAAAATTGGGCAAATTTTGCACTAAAGGTGCAATCTGTGCAGCTTTAGTGAATTGACCATATCTTGGTCTATACGACTTAGAATGACCTGAAATTTTACCCCGTCTGCAATAAGACATAGAGCTACAATTCTTATGAAGACACCAAAACCCAAAAATGGCCAGAACCAAGTCAAATAGCTTGCACAAGTTCAGGTACCAAAACTGCCAGAACTAAAATTGACCAAATTTTGCACTAAATGTGCAATCTGTCCAGCTTTAGTGAATTGACCATATCTTGGCCTATACGACTTAGAATGACCAGAAATTTTACCCCGAGTGCAATAAGACATAGAGCTACAATTCTTACGAAGACACCAAAACTCAGAAATGTCCAGAACCAAGTCAAAGAGCTTGCACAAGTTCAGGTACCAAAACTGGCCGAACCAAAAGTGACCTAAAAATGACCTAAGCCTACTATTTTAGTGCTTTCTGTCCAGCATTGGTAAATTGACCATATCTTGGTCTACACAACTCAGAATGACCTGAAATTTTGCCCCGCGTGCAATAAGACATATACCTACAAGTTTTTAGTTTGGACCGAAACCCGAAAATTGAGGGAACTTGGTCGTCCGGCTAGGTCAAAATAGTACACCGAAATCCGGTAAATTGCAATAAAATGCAATACACTTAGAAATGAAATTGGTAACATATACCAACACTAAAGGGCTATAAAACGTGACATATTGGTAACATTAGAATTGACTCACGTAGAGTGCATCGAGGGTCAACATTATATGTTGACTAAGGAAAAGAATTGAAGGGAATAGTACCAAGAGAAATAGGACTTCAAGCTAGACAAATCTAACACACAAAAAATTGAGAAATTGACCAAATTTTGAAGTAAAGGTGCAATCTGTCCAGCTTTAGTAAATTGACCATAACTTTGTCTATACAACTCGAAATGACTTGAAATTTTGCCCCGCGTGCAATAAGACATAGAGCTACAATTTTGCTTCTTTGACCAGAAGCTAAAAACCAAGGAAAATAGGACTTTAAGCTAGACCAATCTAGCATACTAAAATTGAAAATTGGTAATTACATAAAATGATGCTTGAAGTGATTTGGCAATGAATGCCAACTTCTGAAAAGGGTAAATTGCATTATATTGACAACATATTGAGTTGTAAATTGTGACATGTTGATGCTAGAATCAACCTATCCATGATGCATAAAAAGGTCAATAATTTTATTGACCAGTGAAAGGCATAAAGACGTATAAACCCTATGAATAAAGAATTAAATATGTAACATTGTAATATGCCCTAATTTGCCTACTTGACTAGTTTGGATAGGTTGGCATGCCAATAGGATTCGATACATTACGTAAATGACTTTACGTCATACTGTGTTTTATGGCTTATTATGCCATACTATGATTTTAATAGCCTATGGCTATACAGATTGTGTTATTATACTCGGCTTATTGCCTGATTGATTATATGGATTTTTAGCCACACTGTTTGCACTCCGGGAGATACTTTGTGACCGATGGTGTGACGGCCCGAGGTACTAGGTACCCAGTGCTAGTGTATCTGTTTATCCAGTCTGGTCAGTGTATAGGCTATATGGGCAGTCATTTAAAACATTATTCAATTCAGGAAGCTAAGTTAAGTATAATGAAATTTTAGTGCAATTAAATTACATATTGAATGAATGAGTAAAAGAGATTAGCAAAAGAAATATAACAAAAATATAAATTACAGAACCGTAGAGACTTGAAATACAATGCAGTTAGAATAATTTGTATACTGGGTAGTATTACTGAAAAGTTATAAACTAAGCACTTCCAAAGAGGAACAAACTAGTATATAAGATTGTTGATTCTAGAAATACCATATCAAATTAAATTGATTCTTTAGTATATGAATTATGATTTATTTCTTTCTTTAATTGTATATATTATTTCTTGTTATACTATTGCACCACTAACCAAAAATGTTTAGCGCGATGGAATTGCTTCCTCTTGCAGGTACTGAAGGTGAAACCAGTAGACTGTCGACTGAGATTTCTGGAGTCCAGATCTGCAGAAGTGTCAGAAGAATTGAAGGTTGTCACCTCCTCAGCAATGCATGTAGATAGGGCTCATATTTACACATGTTATGTATTTTGTTCATTCTAAATATAATGTAAATTATTTGTACATCCTATACTTGAAAAATTTATGTAATTAGTTGGCAAATTATGCAAAATAATAAAATGTAAGAATTTTGATATATGAGTTAAGTATCTGATCATGATGATTCTGATTGAGATTGAGTATGAAAAATTTTGAGACTGATTCTGAGTTGTGAATTTGAGTATATATTGAAATTGTTTATGGTAGGTTCAGAAGAACTGTTAGTCCAAATTACTGCTGGCACTCTGCTGGATTATCATTAAAATTTTTGAATTTTCCAAATTAGTTATATTTTGATAAAAGTAAAAATAGCCTAAACCTTAAATAAAGTTTTTGAATAAATAAATCAAGAACTGTAATGAAATCAGATAAGATCAGGTGCTCCAGCACTCTGTGTAACACACTTTGCTTGGCTACACTGTAGACGGGTGAGGGGTGTTATAATTATTTTGGGTTGAGAACTCAAAATTAAGTCATAGGGGCATTTTGGTCATTTCACAAGGTGACACGTGGCACCATGAGATGGTGACACATGGGATTACACATAAGCTTCCCAAATGTTTTTAATCATGTAAGATGATTAAAATTAAGATTAAATATAGGTTTGACACTTGGCACAATGTGATTGGGTCACTTAAACCTAGAGCTAATCAAAAGGTGACATGTGGCAAGGGTTTAATGAGTTAACCTAGCTATATAAGTGTTGTTATGAGAAAAAATAAAACACTAGCAGCAGCCACTCCTTTGTGCCACCACCTTGGAGTGCAATTCTCTCCTCTTCTTCTTCTTCTCTCATCAATCCAAGAGATTAGCAAACAATCTCTTCAATTGAGAACACCAGAAATTATTTCTAGTGTCCTGTTCACATCTCTAATCTCTTAAATGGCAGAACTTGAATTTCTAATTAATAGAAAAAGCTTTAGAAGCTGTTCAAGGGCTACCATAGGTGTTCTTGGTGTGGACAAGCTAGAGGGACAACATTTGGTGTCCTGAAGATGAATGTCAAAGGCATAAATATGCTGCAGTACATCAAGAGGTTAGTGTAATCGTTCTTGATTTAATCTAGGGTTCTAAAATTAATCTGATTAATTTTAAAATCTTAAATGGCAAATACAGATCTAAAAACATATTAAAAGAGTTTTAAAATGTTGTTTATCATTGAAATCTAATAGTTAAAAATAAATCTTGCATGATGTATATGACCCTAGGTGAAAATTTTTGAATTCAATGGTATAAACTTGTGTTTTTCATGCTTCTGTTCCTTCAGCCATAGGTAGTACTGTGATGAAAACTCTATTGGCATGCCAACCTATCCAAACCAATCATACTAGGCATACATGGGCATTTTAGCAAATTAGGTTTTGGGTTCTTTACATTTGATGTTATTGTGGTTACTATTCATATTACTGTTTATGCAAATTGTTTACTATTTCATAAATAATAGGCATATAAATTCTAAACACATGATCATACCATATTTTGGGTTCTAAATTTGTTGGCATTAGTTGCCAATTGCAATTCAAAGCTTCTTAGAAGTATTTCCAAAATTTTAGATTTTGTCATCTACGTATATTGTTCTATTGTACTAATCTACAATGGTAATTTGTGCTGAACTTTCTTCATCAAAATTGTTCCTTAATGTATCCACTTTAATTCCCTTTTTGAATCACTCCATTTGGATTTTTGTAGCTCAAGTTATGGCATTTCTACCATAACTTGCCAGATTGGTTCATGTCCAAAATTTCGGGGCAATTTATGGTTCTGGCAGTTTTGATGAGCAAAATTTTTGTTAGCAATTTGATTAGGTTATGGTCACAATTTAGTTTTATATTCTTCATGAAAGTTGTTCTTCTATGTGTAATTTTTCCATGGATTCAAGAATCAGGTCATTTGGACTTTTCTACACAACGTTATGGCCATTTGAACAATCACTATTCATATGGTCATTTTTCCAAGTCCAGACTTTGGTTACCCAGATTCAAGTCAATTTTAGGTGACTTTGTGTTGGTGTTCTTGGCAAAGTCTCTTCATATGAAATGTGGCATTATGTCCCTAGTTTTACTTTCAATTAGCTTTACACCAATTGAAACTACATAATTAAACTTATGGCTACCCTAACCCACTGGACTCAAAGTCCAGAATTTTCAGCACATATGGCAACTCACCCAATTCACAATTCAATGCCACAATCAATTCCATTTTAAGGTCAAACCATGTCAAATGGCCACTAATTCACCTTAAGAACACCAATTCATCATCAATTTGGCAAAACCCTAATTTTGGCTGAAACCCTAATTCCCAATACCTCAATCTCATACCACACATAGAAATCAATGTTCTAATACATATATTCTCATCATAGGCCATCACTACACCACTTTAATTCAAATAAAAATCATCAACCCCATCCGTTACTCATGGCTTCCGAATTTAATGGGTGCCCCAACATGCATATTTTTTTCAATTTTAACAAATCCTAACTCAAATAAGCTTCCTAAAAATGAATTGAGAGATAGAGAAGTAAGAATTGGCACTAACCTTGAACTGGGGCAATTCCAAGCTTCTTAAACCTCTCTTTTTCTACTTCTTTTTGCTGCCTAATACTTGTTCAAGGTGCAATGTCAAATTTTTGTGAAGGGAAGAAGGGGTTTTATGGTGAAATTAGGTAGGTAATAAAGCTTTGATTGAAAGAAAATGGTGGAGGCTTTATAGAGCAAGGCTCGGCCAAGGATGAAGGTGGAATAAGATGGCTGATTTTTCGTTTAATTATTCCCTTTTTTGGCTTTTATACTTAGGCTTGTCTAATTGTGATTGGTTGAAAAATTTTAATTTCATCATCCTTACATATTGCTTATGTCATAATTAGGTTTTAATTTTCATTTGTTTTATTTTTCCTTCTTCTTTCTTTTACTCATTTTTAATTAAATTTTCCTCAATATTTATTCATATTTTATAATATAAACCTCACCTACTTAAATGAACATGTTGGTCAAAAATCATCTCTAAAGGTAAAATGACCAAAATGCCCTTCATTTTGTTTGATAAGCTAAAATTGTCTGCACCAATTTACATAAATTTTCTTTTTTTTTCTTAGCATTCTATTATCATTTAAACCTTAAAAATCCTTCACTTAAGTCCTAATAATTATTTCACAGGGTTTCCCATGGGTCTAGGGTTGCTAACTGTCTTCATAGTCGCTTCTCGTCAGGGTTACCCATCACCATAACTCCGGCTCATTTAACCTCTTGCCTTACATCTTCTAAAATTTTTTTCCTTAATTTTTCTTGTCATTATTTGAGTTATTTATAACTCCTCACTTTAGTTGAAATATAGTTTTAGTCATTTTAGCTATCCAAACAAACATTAGTCACCGAAACAGTAAAATGTACAGACTACCTAAAGTGAGGGCATTACAGCTCTTCTCCTTTAATAAAATTTTTGTCCTCAAAATTTATCTGATGCAAACAGTTGAGGAAACTATTGCCTCATCATCTCTTCACTTTCTCAGGTTGCTTCTTCGGTGTTGTGGTACTTCTAAAGCACTTTCGCTAGTGGAATCTGCTTATTTCTCAATTCTTTCACTTCCCAAGCTAGAATCCTTATTGGTTCTTCTTCATATGTCAAATATGGTTATATTTCAATTTCTTCCATTGATATGACATGTGAAGGGTCTGATCTGTATCTTCTCATCATAGATACGTGAAACACATTATGGATCTTGTCAAGCTCTGGTGGTAAAGCTAGCCTGTAGGCTATTGGACCCACACATTCAATGACTTTATATGGGCCAATGAACCTAGGGCTTAACTTACCCTTCGTCCCAAACCTCAATACCTTCTTCCATGGTGATACTTTAAGAAACACCTTGTCGCCAAGTTCATATTCTATGTTTTTTCCCCTCAAGTCAGCATAAGACTTCTGTCTGTCTGAGACGGTTTTTAAGTTAACTTTAATTAACTTCATCTTTTCCTTAGTTTGTTTCACCAAGTCTGGTCCCATAATTTTATCCTCACCAAGTTCTGTCCAACACAGTGGTATTCTGCACTTCCTCCCATACAATGCCTGATAAGGAGCCATCTGAATGCTACTCTGGTAGCTATTGTTATAAGCAAATTCTGCCAGTGGGAGGTATCTGTATCAACTTCCCTCAAACTCAATGACACAACTCCTTAGCATATCCTCAAGCACCTATCACATACTTTATGTTATTACTATCATTTCAATTTAATATTTATAATAATTCAATAAGTTTTCAAAGTTTACTTGAATCACCCGTTCCGACTATCAATCTGTTTGAGGATGAAAAGCAGTGCTAAAATAGAGCTATGTGCCCAAGGATTCTTGCAACTTCTTCCAAAATCTAGATGTGAACCTCGGGTCTCTATCATATATAATGGAAATTGAGATTCCATGCAGTCTAACTATCTCACTAATATACAATTCTGCTAGCTTCTCTAGTGAATAGTGATACAAGCTCCCTTGATAAATTTCAAGGGAATATCCACTCTTGTTATGGCAGCTAGTGGACCATCCCTCCAATCAAGACTATAGTGGACCTTCCCTCCAATCAAGACTAAGTGATCTTTCACTCTTTCCCAACCCTCAACTCAAGGAGCAAAAAGCATGAAAAACACAAGTTTAGATCATTGAAATTTAAAATTTTTCTTCTAGGGTCACATGCATCATGCAAGATTTATTTTTACCTATTTGATTTCAATGATAAACAGCATATTAAAACTCTTTTAATATATTTTTGGATCTACATTTGCCATTTAAGATTTTAGAATTAATAGATTAATTCATTAGAACCCTAGATTAGATCAAGAACAAGTGCACTAACCTGTTTGATGCACTTTAGTGTGTTTGGCACCTTTGGGATGCGCCTAGGACACCAGATGTTGCCCCTCTAGCTTGTCCACACCAAGATCACCAATGGTAGCCCCTTGAACAACTTCTAAAACTTTTCAAATCAATTAGAAAATCAGGTTTTGCCTTTTGAGAGATTATAGATGTAAACAGGACACTAGAAATGATTTCTAGTATTTTCAATCCAAGAGATTGTTGGGAAATCTCTTTGAATTGATGAGAGATGAAGAAGATGAAAGGGGGAGGTGCTTTAGGGCGGCACCAATGAAACAAATAGCAGCTAGATATTTTTCTTTTCATCCTTTCCCTTATATAGCTAGGTCACCACTTAAAACCCTTGCCACATGTCACCTTCTGATTGGCTCTAGGTTTAATTGACCCAATCACATTGTGCCAAGTGTTAAACCTATATTTAATCTTGACTTTAATCATCTTACATGATTAAAAGGCATATGGCAAGCTTATGTATAGTGCCATGTGTCACCATCTCATGGTGCCACATGTCACCCTGTGAAATAACCAAAATACCCATGTGTCTTAATTTTGAGTTCTCAACCCAAAATAATTATTTCTCTTCTTCTAATCAATTTATATCAAATATCAATTAATTAATTAATCTCTATTAATTAATTTCTCATTAATTAAATTCATATTTAAACACTTTAGATATAAATTTAACTTATACTATACATCCAATAACCTAGATTTGGTTTCAAGCCATGCTAGGGACTTTGCAATCTAATTGCAAACCAAACCTATTAAATTAATCAATTAAACTCTTTAATTAATTAATTAATTAATTATTAAATCATATTTAATTTGGTGATTACTTGTGTATGTGTGTGACTTACTAGGCTTATCACTAATTGGCAATGAGACATGATATCAACTCTTAATATCATCAGAACTCTTTCTTACCATAAATGATTTCTCTAAATCATTTTATGCACCTCATAGACCATGGTTAACACCTAGCATAGCATGCCATGGCCACCCAATTAGTAATAAGGTTTACCTTAAACAAACCTATAATCATATGTTACCATGCACTAGAATCTCTATGTTACAAAATCCCAACTGAAGCTGGAGTCATGGTTTATGTCAAACCCCATTTGCTATGAATATTATGTTCTCTTTTAATTCCAGTTCTTAATTAAAAAGATTTTCTCATCAGAAACTCTTTTCTGAATAAATCTATCTGTCCTGGCCAGGAACTCAAAATATCAAGAACAATTAAATGAACATAGGATTTTATCACTATTTACTTAGAGAAACAGATTCCATCTTGATCAACACCTACCTCCATATATAACTAGTAGGAGCCAACACATGCCCATATACCCATACACAGTATAAGTATGAAAGCAGTATCAAACTCAAACCACCTATATATAAGATAATTGTGCTATCTCAGGTCTAAAGATTATATGTACTGATATGATTTATGATAATACATTGACAAGTGTAAACTCCATGTGCTTGTCATAAATGTCACTGGTTCGACCTACTTATCATGTATAAGTTCCTATCATGTTTGTTATATGGCATGAGACTCACCATTCCATCTTATTTACATCTCATATAAATAACTTGGGAATAAACATGATTACAATCTTTCTGGATAAGTCATGTCCTTATTGTGAAGTATCCTCGAATGTGAACCTATTTATGATATTTTGTGCTAGAAATACTGTCACTCATATTCTCAATAACTTAAGAATAGAATTTCTAATAAAATATCAATGGACCTTTTCTATTACACATACATATATTATGTAAACGAAAAAGTGAAAATGTCTTTTTTTAATAAAAACATGTACAAGATACATACTAAATGATATGCTCTAGGGCATACTACTAACATCAACAACCAATGTGAAGAGAACTAGAAAATAAATGCAAGATGGTATTCAATCCAAGAACAATTCTTTCAAGAAGAAATACCCTTGGATTTCAATTAATCCTTAAAAGAGGACAAACCTTGCAAGAGTTGTAAATAAAGTTCATATAAGAACAAAGCTCCTTGGAGCATCACAGCCATGGAAGGCTCTTTATACCTCTCAATTACAATCTAAATTCTGAAGCCAAAAAATGAAAACAAGAGCAGCTATATCTGCTGGAGTGGGTATTTGGCCAAGCTTCCCTAATGGCCAAAGGACAATTGTAAGCTTGGTTAATGCCCCACACTCTCCCTTTAATGTATATAAAATTCAAACATAAATAGTATGTTCTGATTGAGCAAGACACACATGAAAGATAAGCTGAAAAGAAGTGAAAAGAAGTGTTTTATCTTAAAGCTGAAAGTAGAAACTTTGCTTTTCCTATAAATGGTTGGAGCATGGCTGGAATTCTTGTACAAAGTTATGGTTCTCAATTTATGTAAAATGGACAAAAGCATCTTCAACAGGTTGATGGAGTTGCTGCCAATTGTGCTTCCACCTAGGCACTCCACCTTGATGCCACCTCGGATGCCAACTAGGATGGACTTGCTGATGTGGCTGCTGAGATGGCTGCCACATGTATGCCACCTTAGACAAATACCAGTTGGACTTTTGGCTCCTCAAATATACTAAGGAATATACAGCAAGGTTGGCTTTTCTCCTCCAAGTCCAAATCAAATGCTTGCAACAGGTTGGACTTTGTGATGTGCTCATGTACCAAGCCTTAAAGCTGCTTAGCCATTGCTCTAGTTATTGGACCTTAATGAGCCATGATGACCGGATCCTTATCATCCTCTACCTCTTCAAAAGAATTTGACCTCGAATTTTCATCATCTGCATAATAGGGAGAAAGATCAGTGACATTAAACGTAGCACTTACATTATACTCACTGGGTAGATCAATGCGGTATGCATTGTCATTTATCTTCTCAAGAACCTCAAATGGTCCCTCTCCTCTTGGTTGAAGCTTTGATTTTCGGTTGGAAGGAAACCATTCTTTCCTAAAGTGCACCCATACCAAATCATCCGGTTGGAACTCAATATGTTTTCGGCCTTTGTTGACTTGGTTAGCTTTCCTTGCATTGATCCTCTCCATGTTTTGTTTGGCCCTTTGATGCATGGATTTTACAAGTTTGACTTTCTTCTTTCCATCTACACTTGACAACTCATTAGTAGGCAATGGAAGTAAATCAAGTGGAGTGAGAGGATTAAAACCATAAACCAATTCAAATGGAGAATAACCAGTAGAAGAATGCAATGACCTATTATATGCAAATTCTAAAAATGGTATGCAATCTTGCAAAGCCTTAAGATTTTGTTTGATCATGGCCCTCAATATAGTTCTTAAGGTCCTATTGACCACTTCAGTTTGCCCATCTGATTATGGATGGCAAGTAGTGGAGAAACACAACTTCGTGCCCAACTTGGCCCAAAGTACCTTCCAAAAATGACTCAAAAATTTAACATCCCTATCACTGCCAATTGTCCTTGGAATGCCATGCAATCTTACTACTTCTTTGAAAAATAAACTTGCAATGTAAGATGCATCATCAGTTTTGTGACAAGGAATAAAATGAGCCATCTTGGAGAATCGGTCAACCACCACAAAAATGCAATCATGCCCACTTTTAGTCCTAGGCAACCCCAATACAAAATCCATAGACAAATCTACCCAAAGCTCACTTGGCACACGCAAGGGCATGTATAACCCACGCGGTTTCAGTTTGGATTTCACTTGCATACACACCACACATTTGGCACACACTTTTTCTACATCCTTCCTCATGTGTGGCCAATAAAAATGCTCTTTCAAAATTTCTAACACTTTTGTCATACCAAAATGCCCCATTAAACCTCCCCCATGTGATTCTTCAACTAACAAGTCTCTAATGGAACACCTGGGCACACACAACCTTTTATCCCTGAATAAAAATCCATCATGCCTATAGAATTTCTCATATGCAACATTCTCATATTTAGCATACAATCGGCAAAATCAACATCATTTGCGTATAGTTCTTTCACAAGCTCAAATCCTAACATTTTACCATCAAGTAGGGAAAGAAGTGTGTACCTCCTAGATAAGGCATCTGCAACAACATTTTCTTTACCTTGTTTGTATTGAATCACATACGAAAAGCTTTCAATGAACTCACTCCATCTAACATTGTGCTTGCTCAACTTGTTTTGGCCCTTCAAATACTTGAGTGACTCATGGTCACTATGGATTACAAACTCCTTTGGCCACAAGTAGTGTTGCCAAGTCTCCAATGCTCTCACCAATGCATACATTTCTTTGTCATAGGTGGACTAGTTCAAGGAGGGACCACTCAACTTCTCACTGAAGTAGGCAATAGGTCTTCTTTCCTGCATCAAAATAGCACCTATACCCACTCCAGAGGTATCACATTCAACTTTAAATGTTTTAGAAAAATCAAGCAATGCAAGTAAAGGAGTAGAACATAACTTTTCTTTTAACAAATTAAATGCATGCTCTTGCTCAACCCCACTTAAAACCCACATTTTTCTTGACTACTTCATTAAGGGGTGTAGCTATGGCACTGAAGTCTCTCACAAACCTCCTATAGAAACTGGCCAAACCATGAAAGCTCCTAACCTCACTCATAGTCCTAGGTGTAGGCCAATCTCGAATAGTCTTAATCTTTTCCTCATCTACTTCAATACCATTTCCACTCACAACATACCCCAAAAAGATAACTCTATCCATGCAAAATGTACACTTTTTCAAGTTAGCATATAATTGCTCCTTTCTAAGCACATCAAATACCAATTTCAAATGGTGCAAATGATCTCCCATGTTTCTACTACACACTAAAATGTCATCAAAGTACACAGCAATAAATTTTCCTAGGTATGCATGCAAGACATGGTTCGTCAACCTCATAAATGTACTAGGTGCATTAGTCAACCCATATAACATAACCAACCATTCATACAATCCATATTTGGTCTTAAAAGCATTTTTCCATTCATCCCCTAATTTCATTCTAATTTGATGATAACCACTTTTTAGATCAATCTTGGAAAATATGCATACACCATGTAACTCATCAAGCATGTCATCAAGTCGAGGGATAGGATGTCTATACTTTATAGGAATTTTGTTTATGGCACGACAATCCACACACATGCACATAGAACCATCCTTCTTTGGCACCAAAAGAACTGGTACAACACATGGACTCATACTCTCCTGAATATGGCCCTTTGCAAGCAACTCTTCCACTTGCTTTTGAAGTTCCTTAGCCTCCTTCGGGATTGTCCTATAGGCAGGTCAGTTTGGGATCACAGCTCCTGGAACAAAGTCAATTTGGTGCTTAATTCCTCTAATGGGTGGCAACCCACTCGGAATCTCTTCCGGGAAAACATCTTTGTACTCTTGCAAAAGAGGCATAGCACTAGAAGGAATAAAAGTGTCATGATCAGTTAAGGCTAAATAGGTTCTCTTGCCAACAAGGACAAGCATATACCTATTGGCATAAAAAGCACTCCTCACATGTCTTGCTCTAGCTAGCAAGCTCACTGGTTTTTCACTCTTCTTTTCCTCACTTTCTTTTTTACTTGAACTTCCCTCAATTGCTTGAAATCTTTTTGCTTTCTTTATATTTTCCGTCTTCTTTTTCTCTCTCTCACTTTTCTCTCTCTTCTCCTCTTTTTCTTTCCTCACTATGGCTTCCTTTTCCAACATCTCATCCATAGCCTTTTTTATTTTAGCTTGATCTTCATAAGCCTCATGGGGTAGTAAAGGAGCTAATGTTACCCTTCGGACCTCAAACTCAAAAGAGTGCCTATTTTTGCGCCCATCATGAGTGACATTCCTATCAAATTTCCATGGCCTCCCCAAGATGATATGACCAGCATGCATTGGGACCACATCACATAAAAATTCATCCTTGTATCTCCCAATTATTAAGGGAACCAGCACTTGAAATTGCACCTTCACTTCCCCACACTCATGCAACCATTGCAACTTATATGGTCTAGAGTGCCTGATCATAGGTAAGCCAAGTTTTTTAACCATCAAGGTACTTGTAACATTACAATAACTTCCACTGTCTATAATCAAGCTACAAATTTTATCCTTTACCATGCATCTAGTGTGAAAGATGTTGTCTCTTTACAATGCATCATTCCCATTCTCCTCCATAATTTGGGCACTCAAAGCACGCCTAACCACTAAGGCTTGTCCCCTCATCGCAGGTTTTATATCATCTGACTCCTCCAAGGCTAGTTCTCCCTCACCTTCATTTTCATCATCATAAACCGCATAGTCATCCTTACTCTCTATCTCACCATTCGGCCTCACCATCATCACCTTGGCATTGGGACATTATGATGTATAATGCCCATGTCCTTGACACCTAAAGCATTTGATGTCCCTAGTCCTCCCACTTGAAAAAGCAATCACCTTACCCATGTCATACACATGTGGTTTGCTAGGTGTGTTTTGTTTTCCAAAAGACTTAGTCTCTTCCTTTTTATCCTTTGACACCACCTGGTCATCCTTAGGACTTTTGGTCCAATTCAGCTTGCAAAGTGTAGAAGTGGTAGTCAGCCTCATTTGTCCTCCACACTTGGCAAATCTTTTCTCTGTAATTACCTCTCAATTTTGATAGCCATATTAAGCATGTCATCAATCTCAACATAATGCTGTAACTCCACTTGAAAGATTATATCTCTATTAAGTCCCCTCAAGAACCTTGCCATAGTAGCCTCCCTATCCTCTTGATTATTAGCTCTAATCATAGCCATCTCCATTTCCTTAAAGTATTCTTCCACACTCTTAGTTCCTTGCACCAAGTTTTGTAGTCTTTGGTGCAATTCCCTATAGTAATGGGAAGGCATAAATCTGCCCCTCATAACCCTCTTCATTTCAGCCCATGTATCAATCTCTCCTAAGCCATCTCTCCTTCTTTTGGTCACCATTTGGTCCCACCAAACAATTGCATAGTCTGTGAACTCCACCACGGCTAGTTTCACCTTCTTTTCTTCAGAGTAGTTATGGAAATCAAATATGAGTTCCACCTTCCTTTCCCACTCCAAGTATAGATCAGGATCAACTTTGCCTTGCAATGGTGGCATCTTCATTTTTATGCCATGAACATTTCCATTCGCCTGGTCCATTCCATCTCTCCCCCTTAGAACATCTATCATAGGTCTCCTAAACCATCTACCTCCTTTATTTCCTCTTCCTCCTCTTCCCCCAAGTCCTCTATTCCCATTGTCTTCTTCATAAGCATAAGAGTTTCGGTCATCATCATAGTCATCATAATAGTCATAGTCATCATCCCACTCACCACCAAATTTGGCACATGTAACCTAGGTCTAGCTCCACCTTCATTCGATCTAGGATTTGTTGTAACATCCTCCCAGTACGTATTCTGTACGTTTTGTTGCTCTAGTGGCCAAATATCAGTCCAAGCAAGTCAATATGTCTGGAACTACACTTCGGTGATAGTGAATAGACATATAATGATGAATTAAATAAAAAGAAAATATAAGAAAAATCAAAGAAAAATGAAAGAGAGAAATTGAAACTAAGTTAAGCAGTGGGCTATGGCGATGGGTGATCATGCAGGAAGGCCGTTGCAGGCCAGGACATGAGGAACCCTCGGAATTAAATTTTGGGATGTAAGTAAAGGTTTATTGAAATATAATTGACACTAGAAATATCAAAGAAAAATTAATAAATTAGTATAAAGAAAAATGAAAAATCGAGAAATAGACAAAAATCGGTGTTACTGAAAAATCGGGAATATAACCTGAAGTGGGGCATTTTAGTCATTTGACACCAAAAGTTACCTTTTGACCTCAATGTCTATTAAAAATAAATGATATTTCACTTAGGAAATGTCATGAAAAATTAAAATGGGATACAATATGTAAATAGTAAAAGAATTAAGATAAATGAGCAAATAAGGAAACTTTAACTAATTAACCATTAAACCATTGCTTAGTGCTCCACCAACTTGAATATTGGAACACCAAAACAAGCCTTGGGACAGCAAATTGCACTCATTATCATCTTCTTCTTCATCTAACTTCATCTTGTAAAAATGAAATTCACCATGGAAACCACCATTGCCGCCCAACGTGCAATCTTCATTGGTGCGTGATCAAGCCACCATTTCCACTTGATTCCTTCATTAAAGCTTGCATACTTACCTTGGGGAAGATATTCGCAATAAGGAAAACAATATTTGGTGAAGTTTTGATAAGCTTCAAAAGTTGTAAGTGTCTAAAACCTCTCCCTTGCTTTAGTAAACTTTGTGTTTAGGTTGAGGTGAGTATTTTGGTGAAGAGAAATGAAGAGAATAGTGAGATATGTAATTGTCCATTTTCAGCAGCCATGAATATTTGTTGTATTTGAGTTTTTCTTAACTCTAATGGATGGAAATTATTGTTGATTAACTCAAATGGAAGATATAGTAAGTTAAAATCTAGGTATGTGCATGTTAGTGCTTGAATTAAGGGTTTGAAATGGGACCTTGATGCTTTGGCAAACTGCCATGTTTGGCAACCTATAATATTATGAATTTGTGTGTGAATATGAAGTTTATTAATGAAATATGATAGTGTTAAATTGTGGGCAGCATGTGTAATTTATATTGAAGTATGAGTATATTGAAGTGTATGTGTAATATTAATATTGAGATATGTTGAATTTTGGTGGAAGTGAATTTTGAACTTGAATGGTGAATTGTGTACATTGAGCACTTGAGTGTTCTGCCCAATATGCTTGCTGGAATTGTGTACAATATATATATGGAAGTGCCATTGATTGAATATTGAAGTAATGAGGAAGAGAAGGAATATCAAATTGGAAGTGTAAGTGTCTTGTGCAGGTTGTGTATTGATGGCAGTACCTAAATTAGGTCATAAGTATCAAATTGTGAACGCAACTGGTATGGGGCCAATGGGGATGAAAATAGACACCAAATAGGCCAACTTTCATGCATAAATATTGCTAAAATTCTTCCTAGAAACTGACCTTAAAAATGACCAAATCTGCAATGGCAACCTTGCAACCCAGATTTTTTATCATATGAACAGTAATCATTAAGATGACCATAACTCACTCAAAACAAGTCCAATTGACCTGAAATTTACCATGGATAGCTTAGATATAGAGCTAAAATTCTTATGAAGACATCAAAGCCAAGAAATGGCCAGAACTAAGTCAAATAGCTTACATAAGTTCAGGTACCAAAACTGCCAGAACTAAAAATGACCTAAAATTGACCAAATTTTGCAATAAAGGTGCAATCTGTCTAGCTTTAGTAAATTGACCATATCTTGGTCTATACAACTCAGAATGACCTAAAATTTTTCCCCGAGTGTAATAAGACATAGAGCTACAATTTTGCTTCTTTGACCAGAAGCTAAAAACCAAGAGAATTAGGACTTTAAGCTAGACCAATCTAGCACACAAAAATTGAGAATTTGACATTTACATTCAATGATGCTTGAAGCAATTTGGCAATGAATGCCAACGTATAAAAATGGTAAATTGCACTATATTGGCAACATATTGAATTACAATATGTGACATGTTGATGCTAGAAACAACTTATCCATAGTACCTAAAAAAGTCAATATATGCATTGACTTATGAATTACATAATAGCTAGTAAACTCAAAAAAATTGAGGATTTAAACAATTAATTTATAATGTGCCCTAGTTTGCCTAGTTGACTAGTTTGGATAGGTTGGCATGCCAATAGGATTCTGACAGCTATTCTGTAAATAGCTTCTTGCCATACTGTGTTTTTACGGCTTATTATGCCGCACTGTGACTTTAATAGCCTACGGCTATACATATTGTATATTTTTTCTTGGCTTATCACCAGATTGAATATATGGCTTTTAGCCACACTATTTGCACACCGGGGACACTTTGTGACCGATGGTGTGACGGCCTGAGGTACTAGGTACCCAATATCAGTATATCCGTTTATCCAGTCTGGTCAGTATATAGGCTACACGGGCAGTAATTTAAGTACTATTAAATTCAAATAGCTAAATCCAGTCTTCTGACATACAACACTACCAAAATTAGCAAATATTAAAATGTTAGCAAATAAAGGTAGAATCAACAATTGTAAAGAATACCAATGTCATAAATTCATTTACTTTATTTTAGTGTATATTTTTTTATATTTGGTACCACTAAGAAAAATTGCTTAGCGCGTTGCTTTTGTAACGCGTAGTTATTGGAGGCACAGCTGGGAAGCCCAGCAGACCTATGACTGGATGAGACATCAGATTTGCACAGGAGTCCAGAGTCATCTACACTGCATTGCATACATGGTAGGACTTAGGATATCTTGTATTTTGTACTTTTGTTGTATTTTTGAAATTCGGCCTTGTATTTTGTAATGTTATGAAAGCTCTAAAGTTGTAATATTTTGTACATATTAAATAATATGGACATTTTCTAGATTTATTTAAATTATTATGGACTATATTATGGAACTCTTTAATGACTGTAAAAGTCTATTGACTTTACTGAGAAATAGAGACTGTGAAATATTTGAGATTTTGATATTATAATATTAAACTATTTTTAACAGGTTTGAAAAGACAGTTTGTCCGAAATATAGACGACACCTTGCCAAATTTTTATTATCATTTTTGAAACACTGATTTTATCAAAGTATGAAAATAGTATCAGTATGATATGAATATTACATAAAAGGCTTCTTAAAATCAAATTGAGTTCAGGAAATGAAATAATCATAGTTTAAGTGTTTCAGCACGCCGTGTAGCACGCCTTGCTCGGCTATACTCTAGACGGGTGAGGGGTGTTACATTTAGTGGTATCAGAGTGCGGTTTAGGCGTTTTTGGACCTAGATAGATTGCATATCATGCATTGCATTGTAAGTGTTAAGATGACTCTAATGCAGATCTTTTTATATGTTAATTTGATCAAAATATGGACTCCACATCATAGAGAGCGGTCGATGAAGAAGTGGAAAGTCATGCTCCATCTATGACTGAACCAAGAGACAGGAGGGAACCTGCTCCACTAGTACCAGGTGCACCAGCCACATTTCAGCAAATGGCTAAGTTTTTTAGGCAGATGGCAGGAGTTATGCCACCACCACCTCCACATCAAAAATCTCACATGGAGAGAGTTAGGAAGTTCAGAGCAGTGGATTTTCTGGGCAAAAGGGAAGATGATTCTGTCACAGCTGAAAACTGGTTGGAGAGAACTGGAAGAGACTTGAAACAACTTCATTGTACTCCAGAGCAGAATTTAGAAGCTGCTGTATCACTACTGCAAGATGATGCATACCAATGGTGGGATACAGTGACTAGTGAGGTGCCACCATAACAAATAACTTGGAATTTCTTTCTCACTGAGTTCAGAAAGAAGTATGTGGGCAGTGTATACTTGGAAGAGAAGAGAAGGGAATTTATTACCCTATGCCAGAGACATTTGACAATGGCTGAATATGAAAGAGAATTTGTTAGACTGAGCTGCTATGTGCAGAAAATAGTCCCTAATGAGGCAAAGAGATGCAAGAAATTTGAGGAAGGAGTTAATGATAACATTAAAGCAATGATTACAGCCTTAGGGATTACAGAGTTTGCTAATTTAGTGGAAGCCGCACTGAAGGTTGAAAAAGTTAGAATGAATGAGCAGAACAGAAGGGATAGACAACAGAGAAGAGGTCAAGGTCAGACTGGTACATCTTCTGCCCCTAGTAAGAAATTTAGAGGTTCGCTTACTCAGAGTTTCAGTAAAGCACCAAGTCAGGGTCAGTCACAGAGGCCCAAATCTCAGTTTGCACCAAGGAGAGGCCAATCCACCCCTTCAGTGGCTAACTCTCCAGGGATAGGGTACAGGGGACCAGCCCCAACAGTATCTATTGCTTGCCCACATTGCCAAAAATGGCATAAGGGTGAATGTTAGAGGATGATAAGTGCTTGTTTACCGTGTGGATCTATAGACCACCTAGTCCGAGATTGTGCTAGGAGAACTGCTACATCCACTCTAGTATCAACTGATAGGCCTACCACTCCAACTCCAAGGGGTAGAAAGCTGAGTAAGGCTGAGGCATCCGATACTTCACAAAAACCTATGTCAGAGTCTATGGAGAGAGTAGAAGGCAGAAAACCAACCAGAGCCTATACTATAAGGGCATAGGAGGAACAGGATGCTCCAGATGTCATCAAGGGTACATTCCTCCTCTATAATACTTATGTGCATGCATTAGTGGATCCTAGATCTACTCATTCATATATTTGTATCAAGCTGCCCATAGAAAAGGGAATACCAGTAGAGGAAAGTGACCAAGGCATCCTGGTCACAAATCCGCTAGGCCATAGTGTGGTAGTAAACAAGGTGTATAAGGGTTGTCCATTGAAGATTCAAGGGAAAGAGTTCTCAGCAGACTTAATTGAACTGCTTTTCCATGAGTTTAATGTGATTTTGGGAATGGACTGGTTATCCCATCATCAGGCAATAGTAGATTGTAAATTGAAGAGAATCTCTCTAAAAACTGCTGAGAACGAAGAAATAACAGTTGTGGGTGAAAGGACAGATTTCTTGTCCAATGTCATCTTAGCTACAGTGGCAAGGAGATGGTTGAGAAAAGAGTGTGAAGCCTATTTGGGACACGTGGTTGACACTAGGCAGGGTAAACTTAACTTATCTGACTTACCCATAGTTAGGGATTTCTCTGAGGTATTTCCTGAGGAATTTCCTAGTTTACCACCAGAAAGGAAAATTGAATTTGCTATTGAGATTATGCCCGGTACAGCTCCAATTTCCATTGCTCCATATAGGATAGCACCTGTTGAATTAAAAATCTAGTTGCAAGAATTGCTAGACAAGGGGTTCATACGCCCCAGTGTGTCACCATGGGGAGCTCCAGTACTATTTGTAAAGAAGAAAGATGGGACACTGAGGTTATGTGTTGACTACCGGCAGTTAAACAGTAACAGTGAAGAACAAGTATCCATTGCCTAGAATTGACCATCTGTTTGATCAGTTGAAGGGAGCCGGTGTGTTTTTTAAGATTAATCTCAGATCAGGGTATCATCAGCTAAGGGTTAAGGATGCAGATGTGCCTAAGACTGCATTTAGAACCCGGTGTGGGCATTATGAATTCCCGGTGATGCCATTTGGGTTAACAAATGCTCCAGCAGCATTCATGGATCTTATGAACCGTATCTTCCATCCATACTTAGATCGGTTCGTAGTGGTCTTCATTGATGATATCCTGGTGTATTCCAAGGATAAAGCAAAAGATGGTGAGCATTTCAGAATTGTTCTACAGACTCTGAAAGAGAAGAAACTGTATGCCAAATTATCTAAGTGTGAGTTCTGGTTGAATGAGATTGCATTCCTTGGACATGTAGTATCAGCTGAAGGGATTAAAGTGGATCCCAAGAAGATTGAAGCAGTGATGGAATGGAAGCCTCCTAGAAATACAACTGAGATCAGAAGTTTCTTAGGGTTAGCTAGATATTATAGAAGATTTGTAAAGGGATTTTCCATGATAGCTGCTCCAATGACCAAATTACTACACAATAATATGAAATTTGACTGGAATGACAAGTGTCAAACCAGTTTTGAGAGGCTGAAGACTATGTTGACAGAGGGACTAGTGCTAACACAGCCAATGTATCGAAAATACTTTGTAGTCTACTATGATGCCTCACACAATGGGTTAGGGTGTGTACTTATGCAAGAAGGAAAAATGGTCGCATATGCTTCCAGGCAGTTAAGGCTACATGAAAAGAATTACCCTACTCATGATTTAGAGTTAGCAGCAATTATCTTCGCATTGAAGATATGGAAGCATTACTTGTATAGAAAAAAATGCTACATATACAGACACCATAAGAGTCTGAAGTATCTTCCAACCTAGAAGGAACTTAATTTGAGAGAGAGGGGATGGATTGAATTCCTGAAAGATTATGATCGTGTGATTGACTACCACCCTGGAAAGGCAAACGTAGTTGCTGATGCTTTAAGTAGAAAATCTATTATAGCATTAAGATCTTTGAATGCCCAACTGTCCTTAACTCATGACGGAGTTTTCTTGGCTGAGTTGTAAGTGAAGCCGAATCTGTTACAATAGATACAGGATGGGCAGAAGACAGATGAGAAATTAATAACTGTTATGGGCAAAATCACTAAGGGAAAGGAAACTGAATATGAAGTGAAAGAAAATGGGTGCCTGTACTATAAAGAAAGAGTATGTGTACCAAATAATAAAGAGTTAAAAACTAGTATTCTGAAAGAAGCACATAACAGTGTATATACTATGCACCCAGGAACCACACAAATGTACCATGATTTGAAACTTCAATACTGGTGGCCAAGTGTAAAGAAGGACATAGTTGACTATGTAATTAGATGCTTTACATGCCAGCAAGTCAAAGCAGAACATCAAGTTCCATCAGGTTTGTTACAGCCCATAAACATACCTGAATGGAAATGGGACCGAATCACTATGGACTTTGTTAGTGGTCTACCTCTCACTCAGAAGAAGCATGATGCAGTATGGGTGATTGTGGATAGGTTAACCAAATCAGCACATTTTCTGCCAGTCAGAACTGACTACTCACTAGAAAAGCTAGCAGAATTGTATATCAGTGAGATAGTTAGACTACATGGAATTCCACTTTTCATTATATCTGATTAAAACCCAAGGTTTACATCTAGATTTTGGAAGAAATTACAAGAATCCTTTGGCACACAACTCCATTTTAGTATGGCTTTTCATCCTCAGATGGATGGACAGTCAGAAAGAATAATCCAGGTAAATTCTGAAACTTATTGAGTTGTTGTAAGCAATAATTGAACTGATAATGATAATAATAACCGGACATATGTGATAGGTCCTCAAGGATATGCTGAGAAGTTGTGTTATTGAGTTTGAGGGAAGTTGGGACAGATATCTTCCACTGGTAGAATTTGCATACAACAATAGCTATCAAGCTAGCATACAAATGGCACCCTATGAAGCACTGTGAGGGAGAAAATGCAGAACACCTATATGTTGGACTGAATTGGGTGAAGATAAGTTAGTGGGGCTAGACTTGATAAAACAGATAAAAGAAAAGGTGAAACTGATAAAGGCCAATTTGAAAGTTGCCTCAGACCGACAGAAATCTTATGCTGACTTGAGGAGAAAGGACATTGAGTATGAAATTGGTGAGAAGGTATTTCTCAAAGTATCACCATGGAAGAAAGTGTTGAGGTTCGGAAAAAAGGGAAAATTAAGCCTTAGGTTCATTGGCCCATATGAAGTTATGAAACGTGTGGGACCAGTAGCCTACATATTAGTCTTATCACCTGAGCTGGATAAGATACATAATGCATTCCAAGCCTCGATACTCAGAAGATACAAATCAGATCCTTCACATGTCATCTCAGCAAAAGAAATTATTGTACAACCTAACATGACATATGAAGAAGAACCAATTAAAATCTTGGCACGAGAGGTAAAAAGAGCTCAGAAACAAAACAATTCCACTAGTGAAAATCCTATGGAGACACCACAACACGGAAGAGGCAACATGGGAGAGCGAGGAGACAATGAGGCAACAGTTCCCTCAACTCTTCACATTAGGTAAATTTCGAGGACGAAATTTTTATTTAGAGGAGAAGAGTTGTAACATCCTCCCTATACGTATTCTGTACGTTCAGTTGCTCTACTGGCCAAATATCAGTCCAGGCAAGTCAGGATGTCTAGAACTACACTTCGGTGATAGTGAACAGACATATAATGATGAATCAAATAAAAATAAAATATAAGAAAAATCAAAGAAAAATGAAAGAGAGAAAATAAAACTAAATTAAACGAGCCAGCACCGCAGCGATGGGTGACCGCACCGGGAAGGCTATTGCAGAACCCAAGACTGCGGGGAAGCCTCGGAATTAAATTTTGGGATGTAAGTAAAGGTTTATTGAAATATAATTGGCACTAGAAATATCAAAGAAAAATTAATAAATTAATACAAAGAAAAATGAAAAATCGAGAAATAGACAAAAATCGGTGTTATCGAAAAATCGGGAATATAACCCGAAGTGGGGCATTTTGGTCATTTGACACCAAGAGTTGCCTTTTCACCTCAATGTCCATTAAAAATAAATGATATTGCACTTAGGAAATGTCATGAAAAATTAAAATGGGATGCAATATGTAAATAGTAAAAGAATTGAGATAAATGAGCAAATAAGGAAACTTTAACTAATTAACCATTAAACTATTGCTTAGTGCTCCACTAACTTGAACATTGGGACCCCAAAACAATCCTTGGGATAGCAGATTACACTCATTATCATCCTCTTCTTCATCCAACTTCAACTTGCAGAAATGAAATTCACCATGGAAACCACCATTGCCGCCCCACATGCAATCTTCATTAGTGCATGATCAAGCCACCATTTTCACTTGATTCCTTCATTAAAGCTTGCATACTCACCTTGGGGAAGATATTGGCAACAAGAAAAATAAGATTTGGTGAAGTTTTGATAAGCTTCAAAAGTTGTAATTGCCCAAAACCTCTCCCTTGCTTTAGTAAACTTTGTGTTTAGGTTGAGGTGAGTATTTTGGTGATGAGAAATGAAGAGAATAGTGAGATATGTAATTGTCCATTTTCGGCAGCCATGAATATTTGTTGTATTTGAGTTTTTCTTACCTCTAATGGATGGAAATTATGGTTGATTAACTCAAATGGAAGATGTAGTAAGTTAAAATCTAAGTATGTGCATGTTAGTGCTTGAATTAAGGGTTTGAAATGGGACCTTGATGCTTTGGCAAACTGCCATGTTTGGCAGCCTATAATATCATGAATTTGTGCGTGAATATGAAGTTTAGTAATAAAATATGATAGTGTTAAATTGTGGGCAGCATGTGTAATTGATATTGAAGTATGATTATATTGAAGTGCATGTGTAATGTTGATATTGAGATATGTTGAATTTTGGTGGAAGTGAATGTTGAACTTGAATGGTGAATTGTGTGCATTGAGCACTTGAGTGTTCTGCCCAATAAGCTTGCTGGAATTGTGTACAATATATATATAGAAGTGCCATTGATTGAATATTGATGTAATGAGGAGAAGAAGGAATATCAAATTAGAAGCGTAAGTGTCTTGTGCAGGTTGTGTATTGATGGAAGTACATAAATTAGGTCATAAGTGCCAAACTGTGAACCCAATTGGTATGAGGCCAATTGGGGGGTGAAAATAGACACCAAATAGGCCAACTTTCATGTAGAAATGTTGCCAAAATTCTGCCTAGAAACTGACGTAAAAAATGACCAAATCCGGAATGGCAACCTTGCAACCCAGATTTTTTACCATATGAACAATAATCATTAAGATGGCCATAACTCACACAAAACGGGTCCAATTGAACTGAAATTTTTACCATGGATACCTTAGACATAGATCTACAATTCTTGTGAAGACATCAAAGCCCATAAATGGCCAGAACCAAGTCAAATAGCTTGCAAATTTTCGCGTACCAAAACTGCCAGAACTAAAAGTGACCTAAAATTGACCAAATTTTGCACTAAAGGTGCAATCGGTCCAGCTTTAGTAAATTGACCATATCTTGGTCTATACAGCTCAGAATGACCTAAAATTTTGCCCTAAGTGCAATAAGACATAGAGCTACAATTTTTCTTCTTTGATCAGAAGCTAAAAACCAAGAGAAATAGGACTTTAATCTAGACCAATCTAGCACACAAAAATTGAGAATTTGACATTTACATACAATGATGCTTGAAGCAATTTGGCAATGAATGCCAACTTATAAAATTGGTAAATTGCACTATATTGGCAGCATATTGAATTACATTATGTGACATGTTGATGCTAGAAACAACTTATCCATAGTACCTAAAAAGGTCAACATATGCATTGACTTATGATTTATATAATAGCTAGTAAACTCAAAAAAATTGAGGAATTAAACAATTAATTTATAATGTGCCCTAGTTTGCCTAGTTGACAAGTTTGGATAGGCTGGCATGCCAATAGGATTCTAACAGCTGTTCTGTAAATGGCTTCATGCCATACTGTATTTTTACGGCTTATTATATCGCACTGTGACTTTAATAGCCTACGGCTACACATATTGTGTATTTTTTCTTGGCTTATCGCCAGATTGACTATATGGCTTTTAGCCACACTATTTGCACACCGGGAGATACTTTGTGACTGATGGTGTGACGGCCCGAGATACTAGGTACCCAATTCCAGTATATCCGTTTATCCAGTCTGGTCAGTATATAGGCTACATGGGCAGTAATTCAAGTACTATTAAATTGAAATAGCTAAATCCAGTCTTCTGACACACAGCACTACCAAAATTAGCAAATATTGAAATGTTAGCAAATAAAGGTAGAATCAACAATTGTAAAGAATACCGATGTCATAAATTCATATACTTTATTTTAGTGTATATTTCTTTATATTTGGCACCGCTGAGCAAAATTGCTTAGAGCGTTGCTTTTGTAACGCGTAGGTATTGGAGACACAGCTGGGAAGCCCAGCAGACCTACGACCGGGTGAGACATCAGATCTGCACAGGAGTTCAGAGTTATCTACACTGCATTGCATACATGGTAGGACTTAGGATATCTTATATTTTGTACTTTTATTGTATTTTTGAAATTCGACCTTGTATTTTGTAATGTTATGAAAGCTCTAAAGTTGTAATATTTTGTACATATTAAATAATATGGACATTTTCTGGATTTATTTAAATTATTATGGACTATATTATGGAATTGTTTAATGACTGTAAAAGTCTATTTACTTTACTGAGAAATAGAGACTGTGAAATATTTGAGATTTTGATATTATCATATTAAACTGTTTTTAACAGGTTTGAAAGGACAGTTTGTCCGAAATACAGACGGCACCTTGCCAAATTTTATTACCATTTTTGAAACACTGATTTTATCAAAGTATGAAAATAGTATCAGCATGATATGAATATTACATAAAAGACTTCTTAAAATCAAATTGAGTTCAAGAAATGAAATAATCACAGACTAAGTGTTCCTGCACGCTGTGTCACATGCCTTGCTCGGCTACACTGCAGACGGGTGAGGGGTGTTACATTTGTATTTCTCCCATTACTTCCAATGTTCTTGTTTTGGTTCTCCCCATTAGGTTCAATCCAAATGCCATTGCCACTTTCACTTCCATTTCTTCCATTATTATTGCTATTGCCACCAACACTTCCATGATCATTTCCCCTAAAACCGTCATTCGACCTAGCATTACTTTGACTCCTTTCAACCTTTTTAAGCCTATCTAGAATGGCATTCAAGGTCATATTAATTCTTTCTATGGTTTGCCCCACTGCTTATCTATAAATAGCTTTTGATATCTCACTTCTTTCTTCACTAGTTTGTCCAACCACTTCATTTGCCATGTTTTAAAACCTGTAAGAAAATTAGTTAGCTATAACATCTCACCACTCCCTTGCATGTTTCACTCTAAATTAATGTCACTCAAGTGTTTCCCTCAAGTATCAAGCTTTTTTTACTCTCTTATAGTCTCACACACACTTGCCTTTTTCCACTCAAGCTCTTGATCACTAAGTTCTTATATGAACTATAATGTCACTCTTTAGGCAGCCTCTCAATTAAGTTTTAAGGGCTATTCAAGGTGACAACAAGGAGCAAAACGTGAAGAAGAAATTTAATTGCTGACTATAGAAGCCAAAGGATGAAAGACTCCAAATAATGAAGCAAGTATATCCAAATGATATAATCTTGCTAAACTTATCGTAATACACTCAAATGACACTAAAACAAAGTGGAAAAACATTGTTTGGGGTTCCAATTGTCCAGTTTTAGGAAAGAACGCAAAAATGGCCTATTGAGTGTAGTCCTTTAATCACCAAGTAAATGGTATAATCTATGCACCAAATTTAATATGTAGGCTGAATATAAGGTCAATAACAGCCCCAAAAAGTTTGAACAAGTTCTAGGTTGGTTTACTCAAGGGTGCTTCAACCCAGGACTTAAAACAACATAAATCAGAAAATTCACAACATTTGGGCAACTATACAAATTTTGTTCTTTTCTTTGGTATTTTTTTTTTTCTCTCTTCTCTTTTTCCTTTCTTTTCTTTTCTTTTAATTTTTTTTTTGGCTGGCCAAAATCCTAAGGTTCAAATAGGCAGATTTTTGTTCAAGTTAATAATAATGAAACTCAAGCACTCCAACACTCATATACTAACTTGTAAACAGTTCCAGCACTTTGACTACTCTTCCAACAACACAAACACTCCCAATACGCAACAAATGTGGAAAAGAAGCAAGAAAAATTTTTAGTTTCACAAGGAAAGCACACAGCAGAAATGGAACCACATTGTAAAAAAAAACTGAAACAAATACAAAGGGGGAAAAGACACAAACACATATGAGGGTTAGTAGTTCCTTGTGTTAACCTTACTACTAAACCTTATATGCAACTAGAGTGTGAAGAAAACAGCAAAAAATTAGAAAAAGAGAACTCAACTCAAACACAAAAGATAATACAAAGAAAACACAAGAAGAAAAGGATAGTGACTTGATTTAGAGAACCAAAGCTCTGATACCGAATGATACAAGCTCCCTTGATAACTTTCAAGGGAACAGCCACTCTTGTTATGGCAGCTAGTGGACCTTCCCTCCAATCAAGACTAAGTGATCTTTCACTCTTTCCCAACCCTCAACATCCAATGTGAAAAGAACCAGAAAATAAATGCAAGATGGTGTTCAATCCAAGAACAGTTCTTTCAAGAAGAAAGACACTTGAATTTTAATTAAAACTTATAAGAGAACAAACCTTGCAAGAGTTGTAAATAAAGTTCATACAAGAACAAAGCTCCTTAGAGTATCACAGCCATGGAAGGCTCTCTATACCTCTCAATTACAATCTAAATTCTGAAGCCAAAAAATGAAAACAAGAGTAGCTATATCTGCTGGAGTGGGTATTTGGCCAAGCTTCCCTAATGGCCAAAGGACAATTGCAAGGTCGGTGAATGCTCCACACTCTCCCTTTAATGTATATAAAATTCAAACATAAATAGTATGTTCTGATTGAGCAAGACACACATGAAAGACAAGTTGAAAAGAAGTGTTTTATCTTGAAGTTGAAAGTAGAAACTTTGCTTTTCTTATAAATGGTTGGCGTATGGCTGGAATTCTTATGCAAAGTTATGGTTCCAATTTTTGTAAAATGGACAAAAGCATCTTCAAAAGGTTAGTGGAGTTACTACCAATTGTGCCTCCACCTAGGCACTCCACCTTAATGCCACATCAGATGCCAACTAGGATGGACTTGCTGACATGGCTGCTGACGTGGCTGCCACATGTATGCCACCTTGGACGAATACCACTTGGTCTTTTGGCTCCTCAAATATACTAAGGAATGTATAGCATGGTTAGCTTTCCTCCTTCAAGTCCAAATCGAATGCTTGCAATAGGTTGGACTTTGTGATGTGCTCATGTACCAAGCTTTGAAGCTTCTTAGCCATTGCTCTAGTTATTGGGCCTTGATGAGCCATAATGACTAGATCCTCATCAAATAGTCAATTTTAACTGGCAGAAAATGTGCTAATTTAGTCAATCTATCTACTATCACCCATACTGCATCATGTTTCTTCTGAGTGAGAGGTAGACCACTAACAAAATCCATGGTGACCCAATCTCATTTCCATTCAAGTATGCTTATAGGTTGTAACAAACCTGATGGAACTTGATGTTCTGCCTTGACCTACTGACATGTCAAGCATCTAGTCACATAGTCAGCTATGTCCTTCTTTATGCTAGGCTACCAGTAATGAGGCTTCAAGTCATAGTACATTTTGGTACTTCCTGGGTGCATAGCATAAACACTGTTGTATGCCTCCTTCAGAATGTTTGTCTTCAATTCCCCGTTATCTGATACACACATTCTTCCCTTATAGTACAAACACCCATTCTCTTTCACCTCATATTCAGTTTCCTTTCCCTCTATAATTCTGCCCATAGCAATCATTAACTTTTCATCTTGCTTCTGCACCTCCTATATCTGCTGTAGCAGATTTGGCCTCACTTGCAACTCAGCCAAAATGGCTCCATCATGAGCTAAAGATAAGCGGGCATTCAAGGATCTCAATATTACAATAGACTTTCTACTCAAAGCATCAGCAACTCCATTTGCCTTCCTTGGATGATAATTAATTACACAGTCGTAGTCTTTCAAAAACTCAATCCATCTTCTTTACCTCAGGTTGAGTTCCTTTTGGGTTGGCAAGTACTTCTGACTTTTGTGGTCTGTGTATATGTAACATTTTTCACCAAACAAATAGTGCCTCCATATCTTCAATGCTAAGATAATTCCTGCTAACTCCAAATCATGGGTGGGGTATTTCTTTTCATATGGTCTTAGCTGCCTGGAAGCATAGGTGACCACTTTCCCTTTTGCATCAGAACACACCCTAGCCCATTATGGGAAGCATCACTGTAGACCACAAAGTCTTTCCTGGATACTAGCTATGTTAACACTGGTGCCTCTGTCAACATAGCCTTCAACCTCTCAAAACTGGCTTAACACTTATCATTCCAGTCAAATTTTACATTCTTATGCAACAACTTAGTTAGTGGAGCAGCTCTCAGAGAAAACCCCTTCACAAACCTTCTGTAATACCTAGCTAGCCCCAAGAAACTTCTAACTTCAGTTGCATTTCTAGGAGGCTTCCATTCCATGATTGCTTCAGTCTTCTTAGGATCCACTCTAATCCCATGAGCTGATACTATGTGTCCAAGAAAAGCAATCTCATTCAACCAGAAGTTACACTTGGACAACTTAGCATACAGCTTCTTTTCTCTCAAGGTCTGCAAAACAATTCTCAAATGCTCATCATTTTCATCTCTGTTTTCGGAATACACTAGAATGTCATCAATAAAGACCACTTGTAATACTCTCATTTTCGTAGTCCGTACGTCCTACTGTTTCGAAGGCTAATGTCTGCCCTGAAAAGTCGAAATGTCTGGAACTACACTTAATTGACAGTGAGGAAGCATAAAATAATGAAATATGTGATGAGAAAAATTAAGAAAAAATAAAAGAGATAAAATGTGACTAAATTAAACGAGCTAAACTCGTAGCGATGGGTGACCGCACCGGGAAGTTATGGCAAGGACCGTTGACTAGCCTTGGACTGCAGGGAACCCTGAGAAATATTTTTGGGACATAATTAAAGGTTTACTGAGGTGTAATTGACATTGAAAATGTCAAAGAAAATATAGTAAGTCAATATAAACAAAAACAAAAATTTAATAAATCGGCGGGTCAAGAAGTTAATCAGTAGTACCGAAAAATTCGAAATACAATCCGAAGAGGGGCATTTTGGTCAATTGACAACTAGAGTTGACTTTTCACCTAAATGTCCATTAAAAATATGTAGTATTAAATTTTGAAAATTACATGAAAAATGAAATTATACATGAAATGCAATTAAGGAAAAATGAGTGGTATAATTTGGAATAATTAAAAGTGGATTATTAAACTAATTAACCTAAGGTTAGTGGAGCATAATATATATTATTTAACCTAAAGATAATGGGGTATAAAAGGGCCATAGTGGACAGATTTCTCCACTAACTCATCTCATTTCCTTCAATTCTTCATCCATGGCTGATTTGAAATTCTCAAGGTTCCTCCATGGATGAGTTCCAAGAAAAGCTTCATTTCCTCAAGTTCAAGCCATTATTTCTTCAAGCGCCCTTCATGAAAAATGATCCTTACACCATGGACAACCTATAGGCAGTAAAAAGGAGAGGAAATTCCAAGGATTTGTCAAGCTCAAGTTGAGGTTAGTGCTAGTTTTTTATCCCTTGCTTCATTAAACTTTGTTTTAAGGTTGTCATGAATTGAATTGACAAGAAATTTGAGAGAAATTGATGATTAATGATGAAGCATGAATTTGGCAGCCATGGATTTTAAAGGATTTTAATTTGTTTTTACATGAAATCAATGGGTAATGAAGTTGATTAGGCTTATTACATGTATTAGTAGTTTGGTGTTATGTGTATGCTTGAAATGGGTACTTTGAAGTAAGGTTATGAAGTGTATATGGAAGATGGAATCATATGTACGATTGGGCAGCCTTGTGGTTCATGGAAGAGTTCTTGATTCCATGAATTTATTTGATGAATTATGGTACTAAGAGGTTAATGTAGGTGTATGTTAATTATTATGGGAATTTCATGTATTAGTTAGGTGATTTCATGTGTAAATTATGTGAACTTTGACTTTGTGAATTAGGATTATATTTGTTGTATTGAGGATTGGTATATTCTACCTAAATGACCATAATAAGATGTGATGAATGATTACTTAATGTGATGAATCGAGAATTTAGGTATGGGAATTAAAGAATTAGGGAATTGAATGTGTATGGTTTGTGCATTTAAAGAATTTTATAAGGATAGTATGCTTGTGGAGCTATAACCCTAATTGTGTGGCCCCAATTGGTATGAGGCCAATTGGAGGTAAAATTAGACATATAATGAACTAACTTTCATGTAGAAGACTTACCAAAAATCTGTCTAGAAAGTGACTCAAAAAGTGACCTAATCCAAAATAGGTAACTTGGCAAATCTAGAATTTGATCATATGAACAGTAGCCAGTATTTTGTCCATAACTCACTCAAAACAGGTCCAAATGACCTGAAATTTATATCATTGGAAAGCTTAGATATAGGGCTATAACTTTGGTAGAGACCACCAAGCCCAAAAATGCCATTAAGCAATTCAAATTGATTGCCCAATTTGGGTTATAAAAACTGGCCGAAGTGACTTTGACTTGAAAATGACCTAATAGTGCAATATAAGTACAACTTGACCAGCCATAGTAAAATAACCATATCTTGGTCTACACAACTCCAAATGACTTGAAATTTATACTGATGGAAAACTTAGACATAGAGCTACAACTTTAGTGAAGATCATAGAACCTAGAAATGTCATTTACTAAGTCAAATTACTTGCACAATTTGAGGTATCAAAACTGTCCAGAACTATTGCAACCCAGAATTTGACCATATGAACAGTAGTCGCTTATTTGACCATAACTTACTCAAAACAGGTCCAAATTACCTAAAATTTATATCAATGGAAAGATTAGACATAGAGATATAACTCTTATGAAGACATCAAAGCCCAGAAATGACTAGAACCAATTCAAATTGATTGCCCAAGTTAGGGTACTAAATCTGCCAGAATTGAACTTGACCTAAAAATGACCTAAAGTTTCATTGAAAATGCAATCTTTCCAGCTTTAGTAAATTGACCATATCTTGGTCTATACAACTTAGAATGACCTAAAATTAGTGCCAAAAGTTCAATGAGACGTAAACCTACAATATTGAATTTTGACCAGAACCCAAAAATCAAGGGAACTAGGCCAATTAAGTTGATTAAGTTGACAAACTAAATCTGGAATTAGTATAATTGACCATTAAGTCCAGAAAATTCAAATAGGCATATCTCCAACAAGAAGTCTCCAAATGTAATGAGCCATATCAATTTGAAAAGCTAAGAAAGAGACCTAAAACTTTGTTTTAGACAACTTCCTCAAATTATAAATGTATAAGGCTAGAATTTAAGGTCAAAACTATTGACCTAATTGAGGGCCATGCCAATATAGGACCTTTAAGTCCAAGTCAACAATTTAACTATAAATAATTCTATAAGACTTGACAAATTACGAGTAAAATTTCTAAATGACTATAAGACATAGGGTAACAAATCTTATAAAAGCACACTGTGCCTAAATGTCATTATCAGCAATCCAAATAAATTAGTAAATTCCAGAATCAAAATGACTACTAAGGGAACCAAAATTCAGATTTGACCTAGTTATGGTTAATTGACCATAACTTGAGTTATACAACTCAAAATGGAGTAATTCAAAAAGGGAATTAAAGAAGACACAATAAGAAACAATTTGATGAAGAGAATTTTGCTAATTTCACCCTATAGCCTGACCCAATGGAATAGTAACCATTGGCCATGAAATCTGAAAATTTAGAATCACAAATAATTAGCCTTGAATTAAGTTTGGAAATCAATGCCAACGAGTATAAACTCAAAATGAGGAATCCCAGTGCAACTAGAACCAACATATCTGTTCAGTGTGGAAAAGTCAACATTTATGTTTGACTAGTAATGTGAATAAGAAACATAATGACTTAATAAATCACATGAATGTATGAATGAGACATTAGTCCAATAATCAGAGATAGGAAAAATGCCAATAGGATTCTGACAGCTGTTCTGTAAATGGCTTTATGCCATATTGTGTTTTCTAGCTTATTATGCCATACTATGATTTTAATAGCCTATGGCTATATGGATTGTGTTATTATACTCGGCTTAATGTCTGATAGATTATATGGCTTTTTGGCCACACTGTTTGCACACTGTGCAATACTTTGTGATCGATGGTGTGACTGCCCGAGGTATTGTGAATCAACTAGAACAAGGTGATGCTTCTGTTAGTAGTATGCCCTAGAGTATATCATTTAGTATGTATCTTGTACATATTTTATTAATAAAAGGCATTTTCACTTTTCCATTTACATAATATATTTATGTGTAATAGAAAAGGTCCATTTGATATTTTTGTTAGAAATTCTATTCTTAAGTTGTTAAGAATATGAGTGATAGCATTTCTAGCACAAAGTATCATAAATAGGTTAACAATCGAGGATACTTCACAATAAGGACATGACTTATCCAGAAAGAATGTAGTCATGTTTGTTCCCAAGTTATTTATATGAGATGTAAATAAGATGGAATGGTGAGTCTCATGCCATATAGCAAACATGATAGGCACTTATAAATGATAAGTAGGCCGAGCCAGTGACACTTATGACAAGCACATGGAGTTTACTCTTGTCAATGTATTGTCATAAATCATATCAGTGCATATAATGTTTAGACCTGAGATAGCATAGTTATCTTGTATATAGATGGTTTGAGTTTGATACTGCTTTCATACTTGTACTGTGTATGGGTATATGGGCATGTGTTGGTCCTACTAGTTATATATGGAGGTAGGTGTTGATCAAGATGGAATCTGTTCCTCTAAGTAAATAGGGATAAAATCCTATGTTCATTTAATTATTCTTGATGTTTCAAGTTCCTAACCAGGACAGATAGATTTAATCAGAAAAGGGTCTCTGATGATAAAATCCTTTTAATCAAGAACTGGAATTAAAAGAGAACATAATATTCATAGCAAATGGGGTTTGACATAAACTATGACTCCAGCTCGAATTGGGATTTTGTAACAGAGAGATTCTAGTGCATGGTAACATATGATTATAGGTTCATTTAAGATAAACCTTATTACTAATTGGTTGGCCATGGCATGCTATGCTAGGTGTTAACCATGGTCTATGAGGTGCATAAAATGATTTAGAGAAATCATTTATGGTAATAAAGAGTTCTGATGATATTAAGAGTTGATATCATGTCTCATTGCCAATTAGTGATAAGCCTAGTAAGTCACACACATACACAAGTAATCACTAAATTAAATATGATTTAATTAAATAATTAAAGAGTTTAATTGATTAATTAAATAGGTTTGGTTTGCAATTAGATTGCAAAGTCCCTAGCATGGCTTGAAACCAAATATAGGTTATTGGATGTATAGTATAAGTTAAATTTATATTTAAAGTGTTTAAATATGAATTTAATTATAAGAAATTAATTAATAGAGATTAATTAATTTATATTTGATATAAATTGATTAGAAGAATATAAATAATTACTTTGGGTTGAGAACTCAAAATTAAGACATAGGGGTATTTTTGTCATTTCACAGGGTGACATGTGGCACCATGAGATGGTGACACATGGCACTACACATAAGCTTGCCAAATGTCTTTTAATCATGTAAGATGATCAAAGTCAATATTAAATATAGGTTTGGCACTTGGCACAATGTGATTGGGTCAATTAAACCTAGAACTAATAAGAGGGTGACATGTGGCAAGGGTTTTAAGTGGTGACCTAGCTATATAATGTGTTGTTATGAAAGAAAATTATAACAAGGCTGCTACTCTCTTTGGTGCAGCCACCCAAGAAGCCTTCCCCTTCTCTTCTTCTTCATCTCTTATCAATTCAAAAAGATTAGACAACAATCTCTTGGATTAAAAAAATACTAGAAATTATTTCTAGTGTCCTGTTTACATCTGTAGGCAAAACTTGATTTTCTAATTCATAGAAAAAGCTTTAAAAGCTATTCAAGGGCTGACATAGGTGATCTTGGTGTGGACAAGCTAGAGAGACAACATCTGGTGTCCTAAGGCGCATCCCAAAGGTGTCAAACACACTGCAGCGCATCAAAAGGTTAGTGCACTTGTTCTTGATCTAATCTAGGGTTCTAATGAATTAATCTAATTAATTCTAAAATCTTAATTGGCAAATATAGATCCAAAACATATTAAAAGAGTTTTAATATGCTGTTTATCATTGAAATCAAATAGATAAAAATGAATCTTGCATGATGCATGTGACCCTATGTGAAAAAAATTTTGAATTCAATGATATAAACTTGTGTTTTTCATGCTTCCACTCCTTCAATTGGTATCACAGCTACCTATATTTGCCATTTAGATTGTTGTTTATATGATTTAATTGTGTGGTTTGATCATGAGATGATAGATCCATTGCTGGTTGCAAAGGAAAAGTGGCGGCTTGGTGATAAACACTATTGGTGCGCACACTTTGTGTTCACCAATGGTGTGTGCAAGGTTTAGCTTTTCAGTTTACAATTGTTGTATGATATAAAAGCTCATCCTATGTCTAATTAAATTGTTTAATTAGAGTTTTAATCACACAATTAAATTTGATTCAGATCTAAATTTTAAAAGTTGTTTGAATGTGATTCAAATCTGAATTTTTAAAGTTGTTTGAATGTGATTCAAATTTGAATTATTAAAGTTATTTGAATGTGATTCAAATCTGAATTATTAAAGTTTTTCAAATGTGATTCAAATCTGAATTTTAAAAGTTGATTGAATGTGATTCAAATCTGAATTTTAAAAGTTGATTGAATGTGATTCAAATCTGAATTTTTAAAGTTGTTTAAAATCTAAAATTTTTAAATTTGTTTGAATGTTATTCAAATCTGAATTTTTAAATTTATTTGAATGTGATTCAAATCTGAATTTTTAAATTTGTTTGAATGAGATTCAAATATGAATTTTTCAATTTGTTTGAATCATATTCAACTATGGATTTTTAATTTTAATATGAGATATTCAATTTAATTTAAGTATGTATATTTTATTTAATTGTTAAATAGTGATATGCATGATGGATGATCATGGACTATAAAAAACCAATGTGATTGGATCTATTTCTTTTATGTTTCTTTGGGTTGTAAATTAATTAATTAATTTTAATTTTTTTTTGGGCATGTATTATCAAGGTTATAATAATTTTGGGTTGTAATTTCATTTATTTAGTTCTTGTAAATTTGCCTTGGTATGCCAAGGATTACTATGTAATTGGATTGTAAGAAGATCAAGGAGGTCAAGAGCATTGGCGGGACCAGTGGGAGGAATTCAAGATCAAGTGTTGATTATGTCACACCTTTCCCCTCTGTAAGGCATGACGTAATCCCGTAAAATACCTAATGAACTACCGAACTCCACCTACTGATAACTCATTAAGTATCCTACAAGGGATTTTAAAACCATTTTCTTACATTTTGGAAGTGGTAAGCATTTTGTTAGGAATTAAAATCATTTATTCAAAGCTTAAAAACTAGTAAAAATTTTTGTCCATTTTTATTTTTCCACAAATTTTAGAAAAATTTCGTCAGAGTGCCGTCTGTAATTTGAGAAAACAGTTCTTCAAATACCTGAAAAAAAACACTTCTAATAAATTTTCCACAACTCCCAACCTCCAAATAATGTCAATTCAACTCAAAATTCTCAAATCAAACTATTTCAAAATAATTCCACCAACATTGCATTCAATAAAGCTAATTTACATTCACAAGTTTAATTTACAGATATAAAAATCCAAAAAAAAATAATATTATTACAATTTATAAATACAACTGCTCAACTTTACATTAATACTTATGAACAATATTTATTTACATCAAACTAAATTACATTGGGTATAAAATAATACCCGTATAAAATCAGCGAAGGCTTTTCCAGTTCAGCAGCTCACTCTGCTGCTTCTTCCTTACTCCTATCTACGATAACAAAATAAGCTATCGCTAAGTATAAAAAATACTCAGTGGTGCACAATAAAAATTTGAAATACAGTACATAAAACATTCATTGATAAATCACCATTTAAATATTACACAAATCATCAAAACTCATTATAGCAAAATTTTGGTAAAACAATTTAATAAACATAGTGTTGCCAATTCATACATGACTTAAGCCATGACACAAAATTTTCGATCAATGCCGTGTTGTACACCACGACAAAGCGATCTACAACCCCACTAATCGAAATCAATGAGGGAGGTGGCTAGCTAGCTAATGAGTACTCATCCGATCTACAACCTTAACTGGTAAACCAGAGAGGGAAGAAAAATAATCGATCTCATCCCATAAATGTAGGAGGAATAATAAGGCACTGTCATGCTAAGTGTCAATCAAAAATCTATTTCAAACATTTTATTCAAATAATTCATGAGAAATCCGATAAATTTCCAAAGTCATAGTTTCATTCACAAAGTGGCAACACAATTCATGATCAACACCAAATTTTCATAAATCATACTAAATCAATTTTTCAATGACAAAATGCTCAAATAAGGTTTATTGTGCACAAACCTGACGTGAGTCGCCTCTAGGCCTTGACTCAGTCTCTCAGGCCTTCCGATTCCTTTTTAGCTGAAACACAAAATTTATAGTGTCTTAGTATCTTTACTTTATAACAATTCCAAAAACTAATTTCAATATGTTTAAACTTACATTCTTGTAAATTTTCATGTTAAAGTTACTATTTATGGTACTATTCAAGTCAAAATATTGACTTTCTTATACTTAAAAGGTATGAGAACTCCAACTATACTCACATATCACATTTTGGTCACTAATTTTGTTGGTTTTGGTTGTTTTCTCCAAACTTAGGTCTTTTAGGCAAAATTGCAAATTTTCAGTTTTGGTATCTTATGTTGTACTGTTCTATTGGTTATTTTGCTGTTAGAATTTGGCTAAGTTTTCTTCATAGAAATTGTTCCTTATTGTCTTAACTTTATTTTTGTTTTAAATCACTCCAATTGGAGTTTTGTAGCTCAAGTTATAGCCATTTGAATCATAGCTGCCGGATTGGACTTACTCAGATTTTCTGGGCAAATTCTGGTTCTGGCAATTTTAGGTCACCAACTTTGGGTGGCCAAATGACTTGGTTAAGGGCATAATTTGGGTTTTTGTTCTTCATGAAAGTTTTAGGTCTGTATCTTAGCTTTCTACTGGTAAAATTTCAGATCATTTAGACCTTCCTAGCCCAATTTATGTCTAAATGAACAAACACTGTTCATTTAGTCATTTTTGTACAGGTCAAATTGCCTAATGCGGATTTGCTCAATTTGTTCACTAGGTTTTAGTCACTTTTTGGGCATGATTCCTAAATGAAAAATGTGTCATTTTGTGTCTAGTTTCATTCCTAATTGACCTCACACCAATTGGGCTTGTAAATTTTCAGTTTTGGTCCCTGAAAGAGACCTTGGTCCTGCTGCCTGCATACTGCTCACATTCAATCAGAATCTCCTCTCACTTCCAACCCTTCCAACATACCTCAATTGGTCACAAATGACCATTTTTCCCCTCAAACAAGTTCAACTACACCATTTAACAAATTCTTACATTTTTGTCTTCCAAACCTTAGGTGCCAAAAGCCTAATTCACATATTTATTACATTTAATTAATTCTAAGCATACCAACATCACTTCCACATTCAATTAAGCTTCCTAACATATTGAATTCAATCAAAACACAAGCATATCCATAGCAAACCCTAGCTAGCCGAATTTACTTCTAGTCCTCTAATAATTATGTTCATTTCATTTTAAGCATAATTCTAAGTTAGTTAAGCTATAAACACAATAATTAAACTAAAAATGTCAAGTTTACTTACTAACCTTATGCATAATTTCTTTCCCTTGCAATCCCTTCCTTTCTTTTTTCTTTCTTCTTCAAGCTCCTCTTTTAGTTGCCAAAATAAGTTTTAACTATGGTGGCTTACTTTTCTATGGTAAAATTTTGTAATATTCAAGCTCAAAAATGAGTTTAATGGAGTTTATGGAGAGGGAGAAGTGACAGAGGTGGGTTCACGGCTAGGGATGAAGATGACTCTCTTGTATTTTTTTTTTCTTTTATGATTTTTATCCTTTATGGAAGACCGCAATTTAATTTGAATAAATTTATTAATTATAATAGTTATTGCATCATGCATGAGGTCATGCATGATGTCATTCACCTTTCACCTTTTTCTTTCTTTTTTTTTCTATTATTTTTCTATTAGTTCTTTAATTTATTTTGAGACTTCAAAATTTTCTTTTCTCCGATTTTATTTGATAGTTAGGTCAGGAGTCAGCTCTTGGGGTCAATTGACCAAATTGCCCCTTGTCGATTCGACCTGATTTGCAAATAATTCAATATTTCTTCCGGATCTCTGACCTATTATTTGACTGACTTAACAGTTCTTTTTCGTGATTTTCTCTTTTCCACTGTGTTCCCAATAGTCATAAGGACCGCAGCGTTACATTTTATAGATCGAAATTTGAGTTTAAATTGACTTTGCAATCCTTCCCGAGAAGGTCATCCATCGCTGTGACTCTCGGCTCGTTTAACTTCTCGTGTTCTGTTTTTCTTATTTATACTTAACTAATTGACAATTACTAATTATTTGTGTTCAGAGCTTATCTAGTTGTCTTAGATGTGGTTTTAATCCCCTTAATTATCCAGACCGACACCGGTTATGTAACACTCCTATGTTCGATAGTGCATTCTACTGTTTCATTGACCAATGTCTGTCCGGACAGCTAGGATGCCTAGAACTACATTTAAATGTTAGTGAGAAGACATCAAATAATGAAATACAAGAAAGAAAAATACAAGAAAAACAAAGGAGAAATAATAGCAATGAAATGTATCCAAGTTAAACGAGCCGAAAACCATAGTGATGGGTGACCGCACCGGGAAGTTGCGGCGTGGACCGTTGACTAGCCTTAGACCACGAGGAACCCTAGAAAATATTTTTAAGACTTATATAAACATCTATTGAAGTATAAATGTCATTAGAAATATCAAAGAAAAATTAATTAATCAGTATAAGGAAAAACGAGAAATCGAGAAAACGATAAAAATTGGTGTTACCTAAAAATCGGGAATGCAACCCGAAGAGGGGCATTTTGGTCAATTGACACCCCGAGTTACCTTTTGACCTAAATTTCCATTAAAAATAAATGATATTAAACTTTGAAAATATCATAAAAAAAATTAAATTGTGGTACATAATGTAAATAGTGAAAGAATGATGACAAAATTACAAAATTGGAAACTTTGGATTATTAAATCATTAACCAAACTTAGTGGTCCACTAAGTTAAGTTAGTGGACATTAAAATATCACAAATGTGGGCTGAAACTTCATCTTCAACCTCTCATTTCCAAAACAGCAAAATTCATCCTCCATGGGACTCCATGGCCAAAGTTTAACCAAGCTCCATGCATCCATGATCCAACCATAAAAACCTCAATTCTCCTTCATTAAAAGTTGTCTATACACCTTGGGGAAGAGATAGGGAGCAAGAAAGATAGCTTTTGGTGGAGTTTTGAAGAAGCTTCAAAAGAGGTAAGTGGTTATTTTCAATTCTTGTTTTATTAAAAGTGTAACTAAGGTTGTGGGGAGTTGAATTATGGAAGAAAAGTTGAAATTTTAGTGAGTTGGTTGATGCTCCATTTTGGCAGCCATGGAACTTCATCATGTACAGCTTATTTTTGCATGTAAATGGTAGTGTGGGATGTTAAATTAAGTGCTTATATGTATTGAAGTTGATTCCCATGTATAAAGTTTGAATGGTAAGCTTGAAAAGTAAAAATAGAAGTTGATATGTAGGGATGTTACTTTGGCAGCCTCATAATGGAAATTGATAAAGTTCAAATTCATGAAATATTGTTGAAGTATTGTACAAAGAAATGGCAGCCTATGTGTGTGGAATAGTAGTGATAGGTATGTAATTTGATGATGGAAGTATGTGTGATAATTAGAAGTATTTATGTGTATATATTATTGGGTTTGAACTTTGTGAATTGTGACTGCATTTGGTGTATTTTGAAGTTGTTATATTCTATCCAACTTGTCGTATAATGTAAAGAATTGAATGGTTATGGTTAGTGCTAAATGCAGAATGGTATGGAGAAGTGAAGATGTAGTTGGTAATTATGTGTTTGGTTTGGTGCTTGAAAGGCATGAAGAGGGCAGTGTGCAAATGAGCCTATAACCCTAAGTGTGTGGCTCCAATTGATATGATGGAAATTGGAGGTGAAACTAGGCATAAAATGTGCCAACTTTCATGAAGAAAGCCTATCTAAATTCTGTCCAGAAAGTGACTTGAAAGCTTGAAAATTGACCATTTGGGCAGCGGTTAGTTTTTTGGACATAAATCACTCAAAACAGGTCCAAATGACCTGAAATTTATCATGAATAGATTAAACATAGAGCTACAACTCTTATGAAGGCATCAAAACCCAGAAATTACCATAAGCAAGTCAAATAGCTTGTATAAGTTCGGATACTAAAACTGCCAAAACTAAAAGTGACCTAAAATTGACCAAATTTTTGCACTAAAGGTGCAATCTGTCTAGCCTTAGTAAATTGACAATATCTTGGTCTATACAACTCAGAATGACCTGAAATTTTGCCCAGAGTGCAATACGACATAGAGCTACAATTTTTCTTCTTTGACTAGAAGCTAAAAACCAAGAGAAATAGGACTTTAAGCTAGACCAATCTAGCACATAAAAATTGAGAACTTGACATTTATATACAATGATGCTTGAAATAATTTGGCAATAAATGCCAACTTGTAAAAATGGTAAATTGAACTATATTGGTAGCATATTGAAATGTAAAATGTGACATATTGGTAACATTAAAATTTATTCCCCTAGAGTGCATTAAGGGTCAACATTATAAGTTGACTAATGAAAGCAATAGTATTAAATAAATTAATTATTGAACCTTATTGTTAGAGACAGTTTAAATGTAATACCCCGATCCTCCGAGTTATGAATAGTACCATTTTTGGTCCGTGACTAATACTATTCAAAGACACCTTGAGGACGAAAAATAAATAGAAAATTAATTGAGATAGACACAATAAAAATTCTAGTGAACAAAAAAAAAACTAAGGACTCATCGGGTATTATAAAAAGAAGGATTATGACCCGATGAGGGGTATTTTGGTCAATTCACCTCAAGAGTTGACTTTTGACCAAAATGTCAATTAAATTAAATGAAATTAATGAATTGAATTATGGGATAAAAATTGAAGAAAAATTCAAGTAAAAATATGTAAGGGAAAATTTAAGAAATGAAAACTTAAACTTTCATTTCCATTATGACAAAATTAAAATGAAAGACTTATGGGCTTTTGATAGTTAAATTTAATTAAGAAAATAAATTAAGTGTAAATGTAAAAAAAAAAAAAAAGGGAATAAAAATTTAAGTTTAATTGTCCTTATGATACAATTAAAATTTATAATTTTAATAAGCTAATTTTGGGGATAAATATATACATATATATATATATATATATATATATATATATATATATATATATAAGAAGACAAATTTCTTCTTCATTTCTTTTTTTTTCATAAGAGGCCACCACCCTCTCCTCTCTTTCTTTCTCTCCCTCTCTCTCTTTTTCTCTTCTTCTTCCACTTCTTCCCCTCATCGATTTACCCTCCCAAGTTTTAATTCCCTTAAATTCCCTTCATAAATTCCATACCCCACTAAAAGAAAACATCAAAGAGATCTTTGATTGAGAGATTAAAAGCAAGGAGAACAAGAATTGGAAGAAAAGTGAAGTTGGAAAGAAATCAACAAGAGGTAATTTCCTTTTCATATTAGATTATTTGTATAAGCTTGGAATGAAGTTAATTTATGATGAAATTTCATAAGAAAATGAAAGAAAACATATATGGAACCTAAACTAGGGTTTTGGCCAAATGGGAGAAAAATTAGGGTTTTGAACATTAGGGTTTAGAGACAAAAATGTGAAGAAGTGCTAAATAATATCTTTGACATAGTTTAAGGAAAGAAATGGCCATTTGTGACTTAATTAAGTGTGTTAGAAGTGTTTAAATCAAGGCCAAATTCAGATTGGGTATGAAGCATGACCAAAAGTCAACTTTGAGGGACCAAAAATGAAATTTTACAAGTCCAATTGGTATGGGACCAATTGGGACTGAAAATAGGCACTAAATGACACAATTTTCATTTAGGAAACATGCCCAAAAAGTGACCAAAGCCTAGTGAACAAACTGACTAAACTTGAAAAACTGTAGTATGAATAGTACACATGAACAGTAATCATATTTGGGTCATAACTCGAGTTAGGCAGGTCAAAATGACCTGAACTTTTACCAGTAGTTAGATGAGATATAGACCTAAAACTTTCATGGGGAAGACAAACCCAAATTATGCCATTAACCCAATCAAATTACTGACCAAAGTTGAGTTACTGAATCTGCAAAACTGCAGAATTGCCATATGAGCAGTAAAGTTTCAATGGCTATAACTCTCTCTAGAAAACTCTGATTTAGGCGATTCTTGAACCAATGGAAACCTAAGACATAGTAGAATATTTCATATGAAGAATGTTAGGCCAAATTATGAACTTAACTCAATCAAATTGCAAAACAAATTAAGGTCACCGAATCTGCCAGAATCTGGGCACCTAAAATTGACCAAATAAATAGTAAAATTTGCAAGGCTATAACTCTCTCTAGAAAACTCCGATTTAGGCGATTCTTAAACCGATGGAAACCTAAGACATAGTATAACATTTCATGTGCAGAACATTAGACCAAATTATGAACGTAACTTGGTCAAATTGCTGAACGAAGTTGGATCGATAAATCTGCCATAACAAAATCTGTAGCATGAACAGTGACGTGAACAGTAATGGTGTTTTGGGCATAACTTGAGCTACACAGCTCAGAATTAGGCGATTCAAAAAGGAAAATAAAGTTAAGACCTAAATGAGCAATTTTCATGAAGAACACCTCACCAAATTATGATTGAAACTAGATAAAAATTGGGTTCAAAGATTGGGGCACCAAGCTGTCCCAAAATCAAAATATTCTAAAATTTTCAAAGCTAACTTGGGATGCATTAGACATGCATATAATGAGTTCTTGGCAGCAATTGAGATTGGTATTGAGGTATTCTATTTGTGTATTTTCAGTAGAAAAAGAAGTTGGAACGGACAAGGAGAAGTAGGTAACAATAAAGGAGAGCATTGAAGGTTTGTGCACAACTAACATTTTCTTCATTTTTAAATTTGTAAATTGCTCGGAATGTGTTAAATTGATTGAGTTTGCTTTGAACAAGTTTACTTTGACTGAAATATGATTTTTCTCTTGCATTTAAGAAATTTAGGTGTTGCTACCTTTATTTGGATATTATGATGAATTTAAATGTGTCTATTGGTTTATAAATGTGATTGTTGAATGGAAAATTTTTGGAAACTGTTTTGAAACCACAGTTAGCATGACAGTCCCTTTCGGAACTCTCCAGTAGTAACGGCTACTTAGGGTTGGTAATTGATATTGATTATGTCTCCCATTAATAACGGTTAGTGGGGTAAGGCTATATGAGTACTCATTAGCTAGCTAGCCCTTCCCTCATTAATAACGTTTAGTGAGGTTGAGATTGCTTTGTCGTGGTGTACAACACGGCACTGATCATGAAATTTTGTGTCATGGCCTGAACTGTGTGTTGGTGTTGGCAACACTAATGCTTTGTGAATTATGATTTATGAAGTATGATTTCTCATTTGCAATGTTATTCAAATAAATGGCTCTTATGAACTTAGAACTCTTGTGAAGTTTTCTTACTTAAGAAAAATGTGATTTATTATGCTTTGACAAATTGTGTTTTATCTTAAGTTTTAAAGTTATTAGTTATGCACCACTGAGTGATATACTCAGCGATAGCTTCTTTATGCTGTCGCAGGTAAGGGAAAGGAGAAGGCTGCCGAGTGAGAGACTTGAAAGCAGCATTTTGGTATTGTTTGTGGGTATTTACATTAGGTATACCCTTGTGATTCCGTTGGATGTATTTTGTACCTATATGTATGGATGTATGGATATTGAGCAGTTTGTATTTAAAAGCATTGCATTGCTATCTCATTTTGAGTTTGTAACTATTTTGTATTTTACTTTGAGACTTATGAAAATGTAACTTTTGTAATATTTAGTCTATCATTATTTCCAATGAATGTTTACATGGAATTTTATCTATTCTCATGCATTTTTCCGCAAAAGAATTGATAAGATAAAAAGTTATGGTTTGTTTTAAAATCCTTTGTAGCATAACTAATGGGTTATCTGTAGGTGGAGTTTGGTAATTCATTAGGTATGCTACGGGAACATGTCATGCCTTATAAGGGATAGGGTGTGACATGTTTTAGTGGTATCAGAGCTTTGGTTTTTATACAAGTTTTGAAATTGCATGTTTGAAAATTTTTGATAAGTACAACTGCTCAATTGTCATTATTGATACATATAGTGCATTATATCATAAAAATGGACTAATTGAGGGAAATCTCCTTGTGTTGGTTGCTCAGGGAGTAGAATTCCTTGTGATTCAATATGGAAGTAAGGGATCACACAGTAGAGCAATCAGTAGCAGCTGAGGTACAAGGGGAAGCCCCAGCTCCTCTGAATGCCAGTGGATCAGCTGCACCTATCCCACCCATGCAGTTTCCTACTCAGTTCGCTCAGCAGATGGCTGCACTATTTTAGCAAATGGCTGGCAATATACCAGTCCAAGCTCCTATGCAAGCACCTCCAGTGCAACCACCATCCCCAGCCAGACAATATGATAAGTTAATGAAGTATGGGGCAACAGAGTTCAAGGGTACAGTGGACCCATTAGAAGCTGAGCAATGGTTAGAACGGATGGAGAGGGTCTTCAAGAAATTGCACTGCACAGATGAGTTGAAGTTTGAATATTCAATTTCCTTGCTGCATGGAGATGCATATGAGTGGTGGAAGACCATTCCCCACAGTTTGGCTGAGCCGCCAGTGTTGACATGGGATGACTTTCTAAGGGAGTTTAGACAGAAGTATGTTCCTGATACCTATGTGGATATGAAGCTACAGGAGTTTCTCAGTTTGAAGCAAGGGAACAAGACTGTAGCCGAGTATGAGAGAGACTTTTCTCGCCTCAGCCACTATGCTGGAAGCTTACTCACTACCAGTAGAGACAGATGCAAACGGTTTGAGTCCGGTTTGAGGCCTAGTTTGAGATTGCCAGTGGTTGGGTTTCGACATGACAACTTCTCTGGGTTGATATCACAGGCCCTTGAATTGGAAAGGATAGAACTAGAAGGGGCATTTGAGAAGGTACTAATTGAAAAAGAAAAGAGCAGAAAGCCTACAGGTCAAAGTCCAAGTAACAATTCGGGTAAGAGGAAGAGCTTTGGGGGACCAAGTAACAGAGGATCTAATAGGGGAAGATTCTCAGGGCAGAGGCCACCTAGATCCGAACAGCAGACATCTAGGGGTTCTTTTCCTACCCGTGCTTGTGAAACTTGTGGCAGGACTCATGGAGGAGTATGTTATAAGGCCATAGGAGCCTGTTACAATTGTGGTGGAAGTGAGCATTTTGCTAGAGATTGCACTAGTGCCCGCAGATCTGGACCGCCTACTACCACTCAGGGATCTGTTCAAGGTTCTGCTTCCAGAGGACAACAGACAAATAGTGGAGGCAGAGGCAGGGGTAGAGGTAACACTCGGCAGCGAGCACGATGAGCCAACCAGAGCAGAGTGGTGCACCAGTCAGGGTGTACACCATGCGCCAGAAGGATGAAGCTGAGACATCAGATGTTGTGGCTGGTACTTTCCCCATTTTTGATAGAGATGTATGTGTGCTGTTTGACCCTAGTTCTACACATTATTATGCTAGTGCCAGTATTGCATGCTCTGTTGCTATTCCTTGTGTGAAATTGGATTATGATGTGCTAGTGACTAGTCCTTTAGGACAAGAGGTTAGGGTGAACAAATTGTATAAGGATTGTCCTTTGGTGATCCAAGGACATACATTCCTATCAGACTTAATTGACATGCCCTTCCGAGATTATGATATCATCTTGGGCATGGATTGGTTAGCCAGGCATCGCGCCATGATCGACTGTAGACTGAAAACAGTCACTTTTGGTCTTCCCGAGTATGCAGACGTAGTGATACACAGGGAGAGGCAGTTATTGCTATCCAACATCATTTCAGCTGCACTTGCTAGAAAGATGATTAGAAAGGGATGTGAAGCTTATCTAGCTCATGTGATAGATACCCAGGTGGGGAGTCCAGATCTTAAAGATATTCCTACAGTATGGGATTTTCCGGATGTCTTTCCAGAAGAATTACTGGGATTACCTCCGGAAAGAGAGATGACGTTTGAAATTGAGACTATGCCTGGTGTGGAGCCAATCTCTATCACTCCTTATAGGATGGCACCTGCTGAGTTGAAAGAGTTGAAGGAACAATTGCAGGAATTGTTAGATAAGGGTTTCCCTAGTGTGTCACCTTGGGGAGCACCAGTATTATTTGTGAAGAAGAAGGATGGCACTCTCCGCCTATGTATAGACTACAGACAGTTGAATAAGGTGACCATAAAGAATAGATATCCTCTGCCACAGATCGATGATTTATTTGATCAATTGAAGGATACAACTGTATTCTCCAAAATTGACTTGAGATCAGGCTACTACCAGTTGAGGGTGCATGAGCAAAGTATTCCTAAAACTGCCTTTAGGACTTGGTATAGCCACTATGAGGTATTGGTAATGCCATTCGGGTTGACTAATGCTCCAGCCGCTTTTATGGGCCTAATGAACACTATCTTCAGGCCATATTTGGACCAGTTTGTTGTGGTGTTCATTGATGATATTTTGGTGTACTCAAAGAATGCAGAGGAACACGACAAGCACTTGAGGATAGTATTGCAGACTTTAAGGGAGAAGCAGTTGTATGCCAAACTGTCGAAATGTGAGTTTTGGCTAAAGGAGATTTCATTTTTGGGGCATATTGTATCTGCAGAAGGTATCCAAGTGGATCCTAGCAAAGTAGAAGCCATTCATAATTGGAAGCCACCTAGAAATGTCATGGAAGTTCGGAGTTTCCTTAGTTTAGCTGGGTATTATCGAAGGTTTATGAAGGGATTCTACATACTAGCATCTCCACTGACCAAGCTACTTAGGAAGGATGTAAAATTTCAGTGGACTGATTGATGCCAGGAAAGTTTTGATGAGTTAAAGAGGCATTTAGTTGAAGCTCCAATCTTAACCTTGCCCACTTTGGGTAAGGAGTATACCATATACAGTGATGCTTCTCATAATGGATTAGGTTGTGTGTTGATGCAAGATAGAAACATCATTGCCTATGCTTCACGCCAGCTTAAACCGCATGAGAGGAATTATCCTACACATGACTTGGAGCTAGTAGCCATTATCTTTGCCTTGAAGATCTGGAGACATTACTTGTATGGGGAGAGATGTTATATATACACAGATCATAAAAGTTTGAAGTACTTGGGCACACAAAAGGAGTTAAATTTGAGGTAAAGGAGATGGTTAGAGCTGATAAAAGATTATGATTATTTGATAGACTATCAGCCTGGAAAAGCTAATGTTGTAGCTGATGCTTTAAGTCGCAAGACTATGGCTAGTTTGAGGGTTTCTCCATTGTCCACAGTGCATGAGTTAAGGGCATTGCATGCAAATTTGGAGATTAATGAAGATGGGAAGATGGTAGCTACTTGGCAAGTGAAGCCAATGCTTGCAGATCAAATTAAAGCAGTTGTACAGAAGGATGATAAGTATGTGAAGTTGATGGAAGAGGCTCGGGATGGCAAAAAACCAGAATTATCAGTAAATGATGAGAGCTTGTTGTTATATAAAGGCAGAATGTGCATTCCTGAGAATGTTGAACTGAGGCAGACCATTTTAAAGGAAGCACATGATTCACCTTTTGTAATGCACCCCGGTGGAACCAAAATGTATAGAAGTGTGAAAGAGCACTATTGGTGGAGAGGAATGAAGAAAGACATTGCAGAATATGTTGCCAAATGCCTAACTTCCACGTACACAAAAGAATCATGATGCAGTTTGGGTTATTGTTGATAGATTAACCAAGTCTGCACACTTTTTGCCAGTGAGAATAGATTACAGCCTGGAAAGATTGGCCAAACTGTACATTGATGATGTTATGAGGTTACATGGAGTGCCAGTGTCTATTGTGTCGGACAGAGACCCAATGTTCACTTCTAGAATCTGGGGTAGTCTCCAAAAAGCCCTAGGAACTAGATTGAACTTCAGTACAACATTCCTTCCACAAACAGATGGCCAATCTAAAAGGATCATTCAGATTTTGGAGGATATGCTTCGGGCTTGTGTGATTGAGTTTGAAGGGAGTTAGGACACACACTTGCCTTTAATTGAATTTGCCTACAATAATAGTTATCAGTCAAGCATCGGAATGCCTCCATACGAAGCACTTTATGGCAAGAAGTGTAGAACTCCCTTGTATTGGGATGAAGTGGGTGAGAGGAAGTTGATTGGTCCAGAATTAGTGCAACAGACAGAAGAAAAGGTTAAGCTCATTAGAGACCGACTCAAAGTTGCAACGGATAGACAGAAGTCCTACATTGAGCTAAAGAGAAGAGATATTTGGTATAGTGTGGGTGACAAGGTGTTCCTAAAAGTTTCCCCATGGAAGAGGATCATGAGGTTTGGTAGAAAGGGAAAACTAAGTCCTCGCTTCATTGGGCCGTATGAGGTTCTGAAAAGAGTGGGTCCATTGGCATATAGACTTGCATTGCCTCCTAAGTTGGAAAAGATTCACAATGTCTTCCATGTCTCCATGTTAAGGAGGTGCAGAGCAGACCCCTCTCACATTTTTCCAATAGAGGAGATTGAGGTGAATCCATACCTGACATATGATGAAGAGCCCATAAAGATCTTGGCACATGAGGTGAAGCAGCTGAGGAACAAACAGATACCTCTAGTCAAAGTGCTGTGGAACCATCATTCAGGCCAGGAGGCTACATGGGAGCGTGAGGAGGACATGAGGAGACAGCAGCCATAGCTATTCAGAGACTGAGACCAGGTAAATTTCGAGGACGAAATTTATTTTTAAGGAGGGGAGAATTGTAACACCCCGAACCTCCGAGTTATGAATAGTACTATTTTTGGTCCGTGACTAATAATATTCAAAGACACCTTGAGGACCAAAAATAAATAGAAAATTAATTTAGATAGACACAATAAAAATTCTAGTGAACAAAAAAAAAAACTAAGGACTCATCGGGTATTATAAAAAGAAGGATTATGACCCGATGAGGGGCATTTTGGTCAATTCACCTCAAGAGTTGACTTTTGACCAAAATGTCAATTAAATAAAATGAAATTAATGAATTTAATTATGGGATAAAAATTGAAGAAAAATTCAAGTAAAAATATGTAAGGGAAATTTTAAGAAATGAAAACTTAAACTTTCATTTCCATTATGACAAAATTAAAATGAAAGACTTATGGGCTTTTGATAGTTAAATTTAATTAAGAAAAAAATTAAGTGTAAATGTAAAAAAAAAAAAGGGAATAAAAATTTAAGTTTAATTATCCTTATGACACAATTAAAATTTATAATTTTAATAAGCTAATTTTGGGGATAAATATATACATATATATATATATATATATATATATATATATATATAAGAAGACAAATGTCTTCTTCACTTCTTTTTTTTTCATAAGAGGCCACCACCCTCTCCTCTCTTTTTCTCTCTCTCTCTCTCTTTTTCTCTTCTTCTTCCACTTCTTCCCCTCATTGATTTCCCCTCCCAAGTTTTAATTCCCTTAAATTCCCTTCATAAATTCCATACCCCACTAAAAAGAAAACATCAAAGAGATATTTGATTGAGAGATTAAAAGCAAGGAGAACAAGAATTGGAAGAAAAGTGAAGTTGGCAAAAAATCAACAAGAGGTAATTTTCTTTTCATGTTAGATTAGTTGTATAAGCTTGGAATGAAGTTAATTTATGATGAAATTTCATAAGAAAATGAAATAAAACATATATGGAACTTAAACTAGGGTTTTGGCCAAATGGGAGAAAAATTAGGGTTTTGAACATTAGGGTTTAGAGACGAAAAATGTGAAGAAGTGCTAAATAATGTCTTTGACATAGTTTAAGGAAAGAAATGGCCATTTGTAACCTAATTAAGCGTGTTAGAAGTGTTTAAATCAAAGCCAAATTCGGATTGGGTATGAAGCATGACCAAAAGTCAACTTTGAGGGACCAAAAATAAAATTTTACAAGTCCAATTGGTATGGGACCAATTGGAACTGAAAATAGGCACTAAATGACACAATTTTCATTTAGGAAGCGTGCCCAAAAAGTGACCAAAACCTAGTGAACAAACTGACCAAACTTGAAAAACTGCAATATGAACAGTACACATAAACAGTAATCATGTTTGGGTCATAACTCGAGCTAGGCGGGTCAAAATGACCTGAAATTTTACCAGTAGTTAGATGAGATATAGTCCTAAAACTTTCATAAAGAATACAAACCCATTAACCCAATCAAATTATTGAGCAAACTTGAGATATTGAATCTGCAAAATTGCAGAATTGCCATATGAGCAGTAAAGTTTCAATGGCTATAACTCTCTCTAGAAAACTCTGATTTAGGCAATTCTTGAACCGATGGAAACCTAAGACATAGTAGAGTATTTCATATGAAGAATGTTAGGCCAAATTATGAACTTAACTCAATCAAATTGCGAAACGAATTCGGGTTACAGAATCTGCCAGAATCTGGGCACCTAAAATTGACCAAATGAACAGTAAAATTTGCAAGGCTATAACTCTCTCTAGAAAACTCCGATTTAGGCAATTCTTAAACCGAGGGAAACCTAAGACATAGTATAACATTTCATATGCAGAACATTAGACCAAATTATGAACTTAACTTGGTCAAATTGCTAAACGAAGTTGGATCGATAAATCTATCAGAACAAAATCTGTTGTATGAACAGTGACCTGAATAGTAATGGTGTTTTGGGCATAACTTGAGCTACATAGCTCAGAATTAGGCAATTCAAAAAGGAAAATAAAGTTAAGACCTAAATGAACAATTTTCATGAAGAACACCTCACCAAATTATGATCGAAACTAGGTAAAAATTGGGTTCAAAGATTAGGGCACCATGCTGTCCCAAAACCAAAATATTCTAAAATTTTCAAAGCTAACTTGGGATGCATAAGACATGCATATAAGGAGTTCTTGGCAGCAATTGAGATTGGTATTGAGGTATTCTATTTGTGCATTTTCAGTAGAAAAAGAAGTTAGAACGGACAAGGAGAAGTAGGTAACAATAAAGGAGAGCATTGAAGGTTTGTGCACAACTAACATTTTCTTCGTTTTTAAATTTGTAAATTGCTTGGAATGTGTTAAATTGAATGAGTTTGCTTTGAACAAGTTTACTTTGACTGAAATATGGTTTTTCTCTTGCATTTAAGAAATTTAGGTGTTGCTACCTTTATTTGGATATTATGATGAATTTAAATGTGTTTATTGGTTTATAAATGTGATTGTTGAATGGAAAATTTTTGGAAACTGTTTTGAAACCACATTTAGCATGACAGTCCCTTTCGGAACTCTCCAGTAGTAACGGCTACTTGGGGTTGGTAATTGATATTGATTATGTCTCCCATTAATAACGGTTAGTGGGGTAAGACTATATGGGTACTCATTAGCTAGCTAGCCCTTCCCTCATTAATAATGTTTAGTGAAGTTGAGATTGCTTTGTCGTGGTGTACAACACAGCACTGATTCTTGAAATTTTGTGTCATGGCCTGAACTGTGTGTTGGTGTTGGCAACACTAATGCTTTGTGAATTGTGATTTATGAAGTATGATTTCTCATTTGCAATGTTATTCAAATAAATGGCTCCTATGAACTTAGAACTCTTGTGAAGTTTTCATGCTTAAGAAAAATGTGATTTATTATGCTTTGACAAATTGTGTTTTATCTTAAGTTTTAAAGTTATTAGTTGTGCACCACTGAGTGATATACTCAGCGATAGCTTCTTTATGCTATCGCAGGTAAGGGAAAGGAGAAGGCTGTCGAGTGAGAGAGTTGAAAGCAGCATTTTGGTATTGTTTGTGGGTATTTACGTTAGTTATACCCTTGTGATTCTTTTGGATGTATTTTGTACCTATATGTATGGATGTACGGATATTGAGCAGTTTGTATTTAAAAGCATTGCATTGCTATCTCATTTTGAGTTTGTAACTATTTTGTATTTTACTTTGAGACTTATGAAAATGTAACTTTTGTAATATTTAGTCTATCATTATCTCCAATGAATGTTTACATGGAATTTAACTATTCTCATGCAGTTTTCCGCAAAAGAGTTGATAAGATAAAAAGTTTTGGTTTGTTTTAAAATCCTTTGTAGCATAACTAATGGGTTATCTGTAGGTGGAGTTTGGTAATTCATTAGGTATGCTACGGGAACATGTCGTGCCTTATAAGGGATAGGGTGTGACACTAAATGAGTACTAAAACACTTCAAATTGTGTGTTTCAGTTAGCAAAGACTCTGGGAAGGGGAAGTAAACACTGAGTTAGGGTCAAGAGGTTACACTTCAGAGGTTTGTACACAACAGTTATTTCTTTGAATTTTTAATTGAAATAAATTATAATTATTTGTATGTTATTGTTTTAAATTATAGAAAATTGTTTGAATGGAAATTTGATGGATACTTATTGCTTGAAAAATATTGCAAATGGTTTGAAACCATAGCTGTCATGTATATTTGATTGAATTCCTTACTAGCTTGTCTAGTGGGATGAATTGACTTTGAATTCCCTCTCTGGCTGAAGTGTTGAGGTGTGTGCCTGTTGGGGATGAATAAGATGAGTACTCATATTATTGATAGCTAGCTATGTTATTCCTCACTAGTCATCGGCTTTTGGGAAGAATTGGACTATGGAATCATGATTAAGCTGTGTGTGTGATTTATTGATATTTATTGTGATATTGTGAAATGGAGTTTAATTCTTTATGACATTCACTGTCTTTTGAATTCAACTATGATTTTGAGTATCCACAGTTCATGTGATTTATGGTTTATGGTTTTAAATTCTATTTCTTTAGTGTTGTGCACCACTGAGACATTGGCTCAACGATAGCTTTTTCATTGCTGTCGTAGGTAGATAGACGGACAGAGCAGTAGAGTAGGCTGTTTGTGCTATATTTTGAGATTTCGCCTGGTACATTGAGTATACTATGTGCACTGTATGTGTATATTGTACTTGGTTTTGAGCAGTTGCAAACTAAAATTGTAAATTACTTTGGCTTGTAAAAATATTGTGACATATTTCTTTTATCTCAACTTTTGGAAACACTGAATAATTGATGTTGAATTGAGTTGAGAAATTTATTGTGTTGAACTATTATCAGAGTTTGGGATTGAAGAAATATATATTGGAAGTGCTTTTTTATAGGATTTTGAAGAACTGTTTTATTCAAAAGACAGATGGCACTCTGCCAAAATTTTTATAGAAATTACTGATACTCAGATTTGTTATTTGGTTTTACTTCAGTTAAAAAAAATTTTAACACCTGTCAAAAGTGCTCACCACTGTAAAAGAAATAAGAAAAGGTTTAAAATCCCTTGTAGTGTATTTAATGGGTTATCAGTAGGCGAAGTTTGGTAATTCATTAGGTATACTACGGGATCATGTTATGCCTTACAGAGGGGTAGGGTGTGACATGTTTTAGTGGTATCAGAGCTAGTTTTTAAATTCTGTTTTGACCTGTAATTTCAATATTCTTTCTTTATAATACAACTGCTCAATGTTATTGTTTGATACATACAGTACATTACATTATAAATATGCAATAACAGGAGGAAATCTCCTTGTGTTATTTGTTCAGGAGGTCTAAGACCCTCAAATTGACTATGGAAGAAGGGGATCATTCGGTCGATCAATCAATAAAGGCTGAGGTACAAGGGGATGCCCCAGCCCTACACAATGTGAGTGGATTAGCGGCACCAGCCCCCTCAGTACCGCAATTTCCTGCTCAATTTGCTCAGCAGATGGCTGCAATGTTCCAACAGATGGCTGGTAACATGCCTACTCAAGTCCCACTACAGACACCAGTGGTACAACCACAGTCTTCAACTAGGCAGTATGACAAGCTTATTAAATATGGGGCTATTGAGTTCAAGGGGACAGTAGATCCTCTAGAGGCAGAACAATGGTTAGAGAGAATGGATAGGGTGTTCAAAAAACTACATTGTACGGAGGAGCTCAGATTTGAGTATTCAATGTCACTACTACAAGGAGACGCATATGACTGGTGGAAAACTATTCCTCATAGTTTGGTGGAACCCCCAGTACTAACCTGGGATGACTTTCTGCGGGAGTTTAGATAAAAATATCTCCCAGATGCCTATGTGGACTAGAAGTTACAGGAGTTCTTAAGTCTAAAATAGGAAAGTAGATCAGTGGCAGAATATGAAAGGGAATTTTCCCGCCTGAGCCACTATGCTGGAAGTCTCCTTTCTACCAGCAGGAAAAGATGTAAGAGGTTTGAAACCGGCTTGAAGCCTAGTATCAGATTATAAGTGGTCAGATTCAAACATACTAACTTGTCTGAGCTCATTTCTCAAGCACTGGAATTAGAAAGAATTGAGTTAGAAGCGGCCCTAGAGAAAAAGAAATCAGAGAAGACAGAAAAAGAGAAAGAGGGGAAGTCAGTAGAGCAGAGTTCCATTAGTCCTACTGGAAAAGGAAAGAACTTTGGGGGACACAGCAAGGGTGGTAAAAAGTCCGGTAGGAGAAGATTTTCAGGACAGAGACCTCCTCCATCTGGTCAGCAGACTACCAGAAGTTCCTACCCTTCCCACCAATGTGAAACTTGTGGAAGAAATCATAGTGGGGTATGCTATAAGGCCACAGAAGCCTGTTATAACTGTGGAGGCACAGGACACTTTGCCAAAGACTGCACCAGTGCCCATAGAATTAAGCCACCTCGTACTACTACAGAAGGGTCAGTTCAGAATCCTGTCAAGGTTCACAACCACCTAGTAGAGGTAGAGGCAGGGGTAGAGGTAGTTCAGCAGGCAGCCAAGGCATAGTGAATCAATCAGAGCAAGGCAGTGCTCTAGTCAGAGTCTATGCAATGAGATAGAGAGAAGAGGCAGAGACATCTGATATTATGGCTGGTACCTTCTTAACTTTTAATCAAGATGTGTTTGTATTATTTGATCCGGGTTCTACCCATTCCTATGTGAGTACTAGCATCATTGATTGCATTGTTATTCCGTGTATGAAAATGGACTTTGAGGTGCTAGTAACAAGTCCACTAGGACAAGAGGTCAGGGTTAATAGAATGTATAGGGATTGTCCTTTGGTGATCCAAGGACATACTTTTCTGTCTGATCTCATTGAAATGCCCTTCAGAGATTATGATATCATCTTGGGCATGGATTGGTTATCCAAGCATCACACCATGATTGACTGTAGACTGAAGACAATCACTTTTGGTCTCCCTCAATACAGTGATGTGGTAATACATGGGGAGAGGCAGTTATTGCCATCAAACATCATTTCGGCTACACTAGCCAGAAAAATGATTAGAAAGGGGTGTGAAGCATACTTGGCACATATGGTAGACACCCAAGTGGGGAGCCCAACATTGAGGGACATCCCTACAGTATATGACTTTCTAGATGTGTTTCCTGATGAATTGCCAGGATTACCTCCGGAAAGAGAAGTGCAGTTTGAGATTAATGTTATGCCTGGTATGGTTCCAATCTCCATAACACCATATCGAATGGCACCATCAGAGTTGAAGGAGTTAAAGGTACAGTTGCAAGAACTACTTGAAAAGGGCTTCATCCGCCCTAGTGTGTCACCTTGGGGAGCGCTAGTATTGTTTGTTAAGAAGAAAGATGGCACTCTTCGCTTATATATTGACTACCGGCAGTTGAATAAGGTGACAATAAAGAACAGATATCCATTGCCTCACATTGATGATCTGTTTGATCAGTTGAAAGGTGCAGCTGTGTTCTCCAAAATTGATTTGCGATCTGATTATTATCAGTTAAAAGTGCAAGAGCAAAGTATTCCAAAAACTACTTTCAGAACTTGATATGGCCACTATGAGTTTCTGGTAATGCAATTCGGATTAACTAATGCTCCAGCTGTTTTTATAGATCTGATGAACACTATCTTTAGACCATATTTCGACCAGTTTGTGGTGGTGTTTATTGATGATATTTTGATATATTCGAGGAATGCAAAGGAGTATGATAGACATCTGCGGATTGTACTACAAACTTTGAGGGAGCAACCACTATACGCCAAATTGTCGAAATGTGAATTTTGGCTGAAAAAAATCTCTTTCTTAGGACATGTTGTGCTAGTTGAAGGGATCAAGGTAGATTCCAGCAAGGTAAAAGCTATCCTTAATTGGAAGCCACCCAGGAATATCACAGAAATTCACAGTCTTCTGGGTTTAACTAGATATTACCGTCGATTTGTGAAAGGGTTTTCTATGTTAGCTTCTCCACTGACCAAGCTGCTTCGGAAAGATGTAAAATTTCAGTGGACAGATAAATGCCAGCAGAGTTTTGATGATTTGAAGAGGTGTTTGACTGAAGCTCCAGTCCTTACTTTACCTACCCCGGGTAAAGAATACACAGTTTATAGTGATGCTTCTCACAATAGGTTAGGCTGTGTACTAATGCAAGATCGGAATGTCATTGCTTATGCATCACGTCAGTTGAAAATGCATGAGAGGAACTACCCAACACATAATTTGGAGCTTGCAGCTATTGTCTTTGCTCTGAAGATCTAGAGACACTATTTATATGGGGAGAAATGCTACATCTACACAGATCACAAGAGCTTGAAGTACTTGGGCACCCAGAAGGAATTGAACTTGAGGCAGAGGAGAATGTTAAAACTGATTAAAGACTACGATTGCTTAATAGACTATCAGCTAGGGAAAGCAAATGTGGTGGCTGACGCCTTAAGTCGCAAGACTATGGTAAGTCTCAGAGTTTCTCCTTTATCCATGGTACATGAGTTGAAAGCACAACATGCCAGTTTGCATGGCATGTACAGCCAGTGTTGATTGATCAGATCAGAATGGCTGCTCAGAATGATGAAAAATATCAGAATGATGAAAAATAACCAAATCTAGGTTATTGGTTGTATAGTATAAGTTAAATTTATATTTAAAGTGTTTAAATATGAATTTAATTATGAGAAATTAATTAATAGAGATTAATTAATTTATATTTGATATAAATTGATTAGAAGAAGAGAAATAATTACTTTGGGTTGAGAACTCAAAATTAAGACACAGGGGTATTTTGGTCATTTCACAGGTTGACATGTGGCACCATGAGATGGTGACACATGGCACTACACATAAGCTTGCCAAATGTCTTTTAATCATGTAAGATGATCAAAGTCAAGATTAAATGTAGGTTTGACACTTGGCACAATGTGATTGGTTCAATTAAACCTAGAACCAATCAGAGGGTGACATGTGGCAAGAGTTTTAAGTGGTGACCTAGCTATATAATGTGTTGTTATGAAAGAAAATTATAACAAAGCTGCTGCTCTCTTTAGTGCCGCCACCCAAGAAGCCTTCCCCTTCTCTTCTTCTTCATCTCTCATTAATTCAAAAATATTAGACAATAATCTCTTGAATTAAAAAAATACTAGAAATTGTTTCTAGTGCCTTGTTTACATCTATAGGCAAAACTTGATTTTCTAATTCATAAAAAAAGCTTTAGAAGCTGTTCAAGGGCTGCCATAGGTGATCTTGGTGTGGACAAGCTAGAGGGACAAAATCTGGTGTCCTAAGGAGCATCTCAAAGGTGTCAAACACACTACAGTGCATCAAAAGGTTAGTGCACTTGTTCTTGATCTAATCTAGAGTTCTAATGAATTAATCTGATTAATTCTAAAATCTTAAATGGCAAATCTAGATCTAAAACATATTAAAAGAGTTTTAATATGCTGTTTATTATTGAAATCAAATAGATAAAAATGAATCTTGTATGATGCATGTGACCCTAGGCGAAAAAAATTTTGAATTCAATGATATAAACTTGTGTTTTTCATGCTTTCGCTCCTTCAGCTTCAGCTAGAATATACACTATATGGCAGAGGGAAGAGGCTGAAACTTCTGACATTGTTGCTAGTAGTTTCTCAATTTTTAACTAAGATATATATATGTATTGTTTGACCCGGGGTCTGCATACTTTTATGTTAGTGCCAGCATTGTTTGCCTTCCTGCTATCCCTCGTATAAAAATAAATTTTGATATGTTAGTGACTTGTCTTTTTGGAATTAGTTTTGGAAGAGTTTGCTAGCGAAAGACATTTCCTAGAATACGATAAATTATTGAAAATCGATAGATAAAAGAGTAGTGGAAATAAAAATTTGAATAGTTGGTTCAGATATAACAAAGGAATATTACGAATATGAGTAAGATTGTTGCCTAAAATGGTCAGAGGACTAATGATTAGATAAATAATTCTAACATGAGCTCAATGGTCATTCAATAAGGAAACATAAATCGAAATATTAGACAGAAAGATAGTAAGAAAAGATTGGCGTTATACAAATAAATTAAATGTTGTATTAGATTGTTAAAAGTCTTACACAAATTCAAAGGAAAGAAGATTATACAATCATATAGAAAGGAGAAAATAAACATATGACTATTGTAAAACGGCTATTGGGTAAAATTTCGAGGATGAAATTTATTTTAAGGGGGGGAGAATTGTAACACCCCTATATTCGGTAGTACGTTCTACTGTTCCGGTGGCCAGTGTGTAACACCCTTACTATATCCATTCCATACATTCTACTGTTCTGGTGATCGGTGTCAGTCTGGAAAGCTAGAACATCTAGAAAAATATTTAAACTAAAGTGAGAAACCATAATTAACTCAAATATTAATAAGAAAAATTAAGGAAAAATTTTAGAAATAAAATACAACCAAGTTAAATGAACCGGTGCTCTAGCGATGGGTAACTCAGGTCCTCACAACTAGAATCCCTAAACCCGGAAGAAAATTTATAAAATAATTTTTTAGACTCCAGAGAAGAGTCATTAAGGTTTCTATGACATTAGAATGTCAAGAAAATGTTTATAAAAATTTTTCAATCGGTACAGACGATTTTGGCTTAATAAGCCAAGCGGAGGGCATTTTGGTCATTTCATTTTCGGAGATGATTTTTGACCGACTTATCCAGTTAAGTAAATAATTATTATGACATAAAATCTGAATAAATATTGCTAAAAATTTAATTGAAAATGAGTAGAAAAGAAAAGGAAAGAAAATGAAGGAAATTGAGAATTATGACATCACATGATGTCATTAAAATGCTCCCACCAATCACCATTTAACAAGTAATCATAAAAGAGATAAAAAGAGATAAAAACAAATGAAAAATTCATTCATCTTTCCCATTTTCTTCAGCTACCCGAGACTCTATTAGAGCACACTTCACCATTTTGTTTTCTTTCACTTAATTTCCTAGCCAAACTTACCCCATAACCCTAGGACCCCTTCACTAAAAATGTTCCCCACACCTTGATGAAGCTTTGGGTAGATATTTGAAGAGGAAAAAGTGAAAAAAATTCTAAGGTTTCAACAAGCCAAGAGAGTGCTCAAAGAGGTTAGAACCTATACTCACTTCCATAACTTTTAATCTTTGTTAAGAAGACAAATTAAATGAGAATTTATTATAAAATTGAACAAAACAATTATATTAAAGTGTGTATGAAAATTTGCAGCCATGGTAGAAGGATGAGATTTGTTGATTTGTATGCCTTGAATTGTTTAGAAGTGGTTTGTGATGAGATAACTTGAGTTAGATGTTGAACTATGTGTGTTGGATTTGTTAGATGACATGAAAAGCATGAAATGGACACTTGGGAATTAGGGTTTGTGAAAAAATTGGAGTTTTGATTATGAAATGGTATATTAACCTTATAATGGTCAATTAGTGACCATTTGAATGTGTGTGAGGAGGAATTGAAGTGAGTAAGGATAATGGAGTTGAGTTTAGGAATGCTACCCTTGGTGACCTACAGGACTGGTTGTGAGTCCAGTAGGTTTGGGCAGCCATAAATGGAGTTGTATAGGTTCTATTGGTGCATGGCCAATTGAAAATGAAACTAGACACATAATGGCAAAACTTTGGTAAGGAAACCCTTCCCAGAAAACCAAACCAAGTTGACCTAAAAATTGCCCTAATCTGGGTGACTTGCATTCTGCATGGGCAAAATGACCAAATGAACAGTGTTTATTCATGTGGTAATAACTCAGTGTAGAAAGGTCCAATTGATCTGAAATTTTACCAGCAGAAATCTGAGACATAGCCCTACAACTTTTATGAAGAACACAAATCCAAATTCTGATCATAACCTAGTCAAATTGCCAACCAAACTTAGGTCACCAAATCTAGCAGAACCAAATTGCCCTGAAATTCTGGGTAAAGGTCAATCCGGCCAGTTATAGTAAAATGACCATAACTTGAGCTACAAAACTCCAAATGGAGTGATTCAAAAAAAGAAATGTAACTAGACACAATAAGGAACAACTTTCATGAAGATAATTTTATCAAATTCCTACTGTACAAATGACCAATGGAATAGAAAACTTAGTACTTGAAATCTGAAAATTGTAAAGCAACCAACACTAAGCTTTGAAATGGTATTGGCAACCAATACCAACAACTTTAGAATGCAAAATGTGGTATCTTGGTGAACTTAGGTTTAATAAATTTATTATGTATTAAAAAGTCAACAATTTGAGTGAACAGTAATGTGAATAATAATAAAAAGACACAAAGTGTAAGAACTAAATAGGTAGAGGAAATTAAGGTATGAAATTTGGAATCCATGAAATTTTCATAGATTACTTGGAATAGAAATAGTAATTCACCTAAATGACTTAATGAACATTTAAGTTATGTGAGTATATAGTTAAGATTTGTATTCCCATTACTAGTAGGTCTAATAAAACATAAGTGATACCACTTGAATATGAAATGAAATTAATCTAGATGGATTGTTGAGTATAAATGGGATGAGGTTTACATTAGGACTTATGTTTCCATTACAAATAAGATAATAATACCTTTTATGAGTTATGAATTCATATAAATATTGTAATAAATAAATGAATCACATGAAAATATGAATGAAACATTAGCTTTCTTTATGAGTAAAGGAGGAATGTCTTGAGTACAATGTTACATGAACACCATTGTTGAGAATTGTGATCAATATGAATGATGTAAGGAATGTATGAATATTATGATGAATGTATAAATATGGAATTTGTCATGAAATAATGAAGTCATAAAATATAATATATTAATATTTAATGATATTATGTGCCCTTGTATTGCCTAGACATGTGTGTCAGATTGGATAGATTGGCAGGCCAATAGGATATTGTTTTAGCAGTACTGCGAAAGGCTTTATGCCTGTATTCATGGCTTTATGCCCGCACTCATGGCTTTATGCCCGTATTCATGGCTTTTATGCCCGATTATGTGTTATCATGGCTTTTTAGTCATACTGACTGCATACGTGGTTGACGTTCTGCATCCCATGGTATGACGACCTAAGGCACAGCAGTGTCTAGTGCCAACGACCCCTTATCCAGTTTAGTCAGCCTGTCAAAGGTTACCTGAGCAGAAAAATTTATTGAAATAAGTTAAAAATATTATAAACCAAATAAATCAGTGAGAAAAATCCGAAAGGTATTAAACTAGTATTAAGAATTTAATTATTACGAAATCATCCACAACACATAGAAAATATTAAGAGAGTAAATGAAAGACTAGCAAAATAAGCATAACGCAAGTAATTTTTAGAAATGCATCCTCCATAATAATATAAACATAAACAAAATATTTAGATTTATTTATACATTATATAAATGATTATTGTAAATTTATGACAAAAGAGATTATAGAGAGCAACATAAATGATGAAAAATATACTTGTAACACCCCTCACCCGACTACAGTGTAGCCGAGCAAGGCGTGCTACAATCGGTGTCGGAGCACCCTATCTTATCTTACTTTATTCCTTTCATATTTTGATCTCGTTATAATTTAATATTAATTATTTTTATACGGAGAAACCAGCGGAGTTTCCCCTATTTTATTACCAGTTGACGTATTTTACTATTTACCTGTTTGAAAGTTTCAATAATATTTTACAAATAAAATCTCATCAATTATTTTCATAACCATCTCATAATTCACATCTCATTCATATATCTCAATTTCATATTCATTTCCATGCATTATCTATATATTTCAAATCTGTCTTTGAATCCATACAATCTCATTCATGCTCAATCACATAAATAAAATTTTCAAATTTCTTTAATTTACATAATTTCATAATTTACATGATATATAAATTAATTACATATGAAAAAGCTAATTTATTAAATTACATTACATTTCTGTTAATTACCTGCTCATAATCTACATTATAATACAATATCTAGCATTTTATACTAAATACAAAATATGATCTATATGGGCCCTATCTACATGCATTGCTGAGGAGGTGACAACCTTGAATACTCCAGCCACTTCTGCAGATCTGGACTCCAAAAATCTTAGTCAAAGTACCTGCGCGAGGAAACAAATCCATCGCGCTAAGCATTGCTGCTTAGTGGTGCAATAATAGAACAAGAAAATAAAATATACAAATAAAGAAAGAACGAAGCATAATTTGAATATTTAAGAATCAATTTAATTTAATAAAATGTGTCTAATATTAATTATCTTTTGTTCTCATTTGTGTCGCTTTGGAAGCGTTTAATTTCGAAATTCACAGTGATAATGTACAACATACAGAATTAATAAAAATACTCAGTTTATATTTATATGGCAATAGAAGGTACATTTAAAATATTTAGTTAAGTTATACCTATTTTTGCAACTCTTTTATCATTTTACTTAACAATTTTTATGTGGTTTGGATCATTTCATAATTGTAACTAATTCTTTTGAAGTCTTATTAACTCATTTATTTGATTTCTAATATTTTTAATTACTAATAGTCTTAATTTGTTTCAATAAATTACACTGCCCAAGTAACCTATGACAGGCTGACTAAACTGGATAACAGATCGTTGACACAGGACACCGCGGTGCCTCGGGCCGTCATACCATGGGACGCAGAACGTCAACCACGTATGCAGTCAGTATGGCTAAAAGCCATGATAACACATAATCGGGCATAAAAGCCTTGAATGTTGGCATAAAGCCATGAATACAGGCATAAAGCCATGAATACGGGCATAAAGCCTTAAATACGGGCATAAAGCCTTTCGCAGTACTGCTAAAACAATACCCTATTGGCATGCCAATCTATCCAATCTGACACACGTGTCTAGGCAATACAAGGGCACATAATATCATTAAATATTAATATATTGTGTTTTATGAATTCATTATTTCATGATAAATTTCAATTATAATTCATACATTCATTTGATCATTTATATGATCACAATTCACATCAATTATCCTTTTATACCATTGTACTCAAATTACTTCTCCTTTCTATAATAATGAGAACTAATGTCTCATTCATACATTAATATAGTTCATTTATTCATTCATTATGTTATTCATATTGATTACAATTCTAAACAATGGTTCACATGTTCCATTATATCCAAAACATTTTTTCTTTCTCATTTATACATTCAAGAATCTACTTATGTAATTACAAATTTTATATTTCAAGTTGAGTTATTAATATTGTCACACCTCGGCTTAGTGGGCCCCAGCTCAAGCCCCTCTATGGGTGGCCATCTTGCCGGCGTGCCCCTCTAGAGGCCGGCGATGCCACTCAAATCGGTACTGTCCGCTTTGGTGGAGTTCAATCCCTTCGCCCTGCAGAGCTAGGATTCGAACCCATATCACCTCACGAGTTTGCTTCGCCTCTTACCAATTGAGCTGCAGCTCAATTGGTAAGAGGCGAAACAAACCCGTGCAGCTCAATTGGTAAGAGGCGAAGCAAACCCGTGAGGTGATAAGGGTTCGAATCCTAGCTCTGCAGGGCGAAGGGATTGAACTCCACCAAAGCGGACAGTACCTTGTGAGTCACACCGCCGGCCTCTAGGGGGGTACGCCGGCAAGATGGCCACCCAGAGAGGGGCTTGAGCTGGGGCCCGCTAAGTCGGGATGTGACAAATATTTTATGAATTCCATTTGTGATGGGCATATAAGCCCTAACTATCTATTCACATCATTTAGGTGACTTATTTTTCATGTTTCAAGTAATCCATGAATATTTCATGGATTTCAAATTTATGGTCTTAATTTCCTTTTAACAATTTTGACTAAGATACATAGTCCACATTTGTCATACAATTCTAAGCATTTAAGCTTAGAATTGGTTCTAGGTCTTCATCTTAGTTTGTTACTCATTTTGATTACTATTCACCTTACTAGTCAACCAAAATGTTGACTTTTTTAAACTTAAGGGATATGTTAATTCTAATTACACCAAGATCCCACATTTTGAGTTTTACATTTGCTAGTATTAATTACCAATTGCAATTTAAAGTCCCCTAAATGCATTTCTAATTTCACATTTGAATTTCAAGTTTTGGTGTCACTATTCACCTCATTGGTCAACAAAAATGTTGACTTTTGGATATAAAATAGGTACATTGGTTTTGACACTCCAAACATACCACATTTTGCATTTAAAACTTGTTGGAAGTGATCACCATTACCATTTCTAAGCCTAACACTAAGTGGCAGAATTTTCAGTTTTTGTACCATAAGTTTACTATTCTATTAGGGACTGTTACAGTGGAAATTTGAGGAAATGGTAAACATAAAAGTTGTTCCTTATTTTGTCTAGTTGAATTTCCTTTTTTGAATCACTCCATTTGGAGTTTTGTAGCTCCAGATATGGTCCAAAAACCACAGCTGGCCGGATTTTAATTCTGCAGAATTTACCAAATCTAGAGTACCATTAACAGTGACTGTGACTGCCATTTTGATTAAGTTATGGTCATAATTTGGGGTAGGTTTCTTCATGAAAGTTGTTTTTCTATGTCTTAACTTGTTGCTGTAAAAATTTCAGGTCAATTGACCATATCTACAGTGAGTTATGGCCAAATGAACAGTTACTGTTCATTTGGTCATTTCTGCAGGTGCTGTTGCAGGGTATCCGGATTGGGGCCAACTTTTGGTACTCTTGCTTTGGTCTTTTGGGCATGGTTTCTTCAGCAAAAATGTGCCATTATAAGCCTAGTTTCATGTCCAATTGGCCAAACACCAATTGGACCTACACAGCCAAAGTTATGGCTGTCTAAGTGGACTGAAATTTCAGTCACCCTGCTGCTGTCCCTAGGCAGCATACTCATTCACTTTGTCATGCTACATTTCAGTCCAAATTATGGTCAACTTACCTAAAATGGTCACTAATTGACCCTTAAAATGTTCTCTAACAATTTCCTAAGCCAAGTCAAATTTTCACTTCTCAAAACCCTAGTTTCCATTATAAGTTTTCACAATATACCTTAATTACTAACTCATTCACTAACCACATGCATACATGCTTTAAACATGATTTCTAATCCACTTTAAGTCTATTAAAACAATCAAACTCATCCTTCCTTAGGGCTGCCAAAAATTGAAGATACCCTAACATATATAATTTACTTCAAATTTTTACAATTTTTTAACTTAAAATGATGCTCTAACAAAGATTAAAAGAGTGAGAGTGGAAGTATAGCACTAACCTCACTTGAGAGCTTTTCCAAGAGCTCAAATTCTTCACTTTCTTTCCTTTCCTAGGCTGCCAATCACTTTACCAAGAGGTATGGACAAGTTTTAGTGAAGGTGACTTAGGGTTTAGTAGTGGAATTTCATGGGAAATGGAAGTAATTAAAGGAAACTCTCATGGAGGGTTATGGAGGAGAAACTCACGTTTTGGCTGAAGAAGAAGGCAGCTGTATTTTAATTCCTTTGGCCTTGTTTATCTCTTTTTATTAGTTAATTAAATAGTTGTTTAAATGGGATTGGTGGAAGCCTTTAAATGACATCATAATGATGTCATATTTGGCATTTTTATGGATTTTTCTTTTCTTCTTTCTTTACTAACTTCAAATAAATTTTTCATCAACATTAATTCATATTTTATGTCATAATAATTATTTACTCAACTGGACAAGTCGGCCAAAAATCACCTCTGAAGGCGAAATGACCAAAATGCCCTCCGTTTGGCTTAACGGGTCAAAATTGGCTGTACCGATTGAAAAATTTTTCTAAATATTTTCTTGGCATTCTAATGCCATAGGAACCTCAATGACCCTTCTTTGGAGTCCTAAAAATTATTTTATGAATTTTTCCCCGGGTCTAGGGCTCCTAGTTGCGAGAACCGCAACTTCCCTCTAGGTTACCCATCGCTTGGGCACCGGCTCATTTGACTTGATTGTATTTTATTTCTAAAATTTTTACTAAAATTTTTCTTATTAATATTTGGGTTAATTATGGTTCCTCGCTTTAGTTTAAATATTTTTACGGACGTTTTAGCTGTCCGGACCGACACCGGTCACCGGAACAGTAGAATGTACGGAGTTGCTACAGTGAGGGTGTTACAATACTGTATGGTAAATTTCATATGAACCCAGTAAAATTCTTGAGTATAGAAAATATGCTCCAATTATTTTTATTTATATATTATTTCTTGTCACATTATTGCACCACCAAGCAGCAATGCTTAGTACGATAGAATTTTTTCCTTCGCGCAGATACTGAAGCCAGAACCAAATGGACATTTGATTGGGAATTTTGGGAGTCCAAATCTGCAGAGTGTCAAAGGTTGTCACCTCCTCAGCAATGGAAGTAGATAGGGCCCATATAGATCATGTTATGTATTTTGTATATTATAATTATTTATTATTTGTAATGTAAACTATGAATTGTATGTTGAAATATAGATTATAGAACTGTAATTAATTTGTAGATCATGTAAATTATGAAATTATGTAATTATTTTATAAATATGTAAATTAAGAAAATTTGAAAATTTTGCTTATGTAATTTGAGAATGTTTACATATGAATTGAGTATGAATAGATTTGTACAAATGAGTATGTGAATTACAAGAATTGAATGTGAGATGAATATGATGAGTATGAATGATATTTTTATTGTAAAATATTATTGAAAATTTCAAGCGGGTGAATAGTGAAATACGTCAACTGATAATAAAATAGAGGAAACTCTGCTGGTTTCTCCGTAGAAAATTAATTGATATTAAAATATAACGAGATCAAATTATTAAAAGAATAAAGTAAGATAAGATAGGATGCTTTAGCACCGAATGTAGCACGCCTCGCTCGGCTACACTGTAGTCGGGTGAGAGGTGTTACACAGTGTCTATCCAGACAGCTAAAATGCCTGGAACTACACTTAAATATTAGTGAAAAGACATGAAATAATGAAATACAGTAGAAGAAAATATAAGAAAAACAAAGGAAAAATAATAACAATAAAATGTGACAAAGTTAAACGAGCCAAACCCGTAGCGATGGGTGACCGCACTGGGAAGTTACGGCGAGGACCGTTGACTAGCCCTGGACTGTGAGGAACCCAGGGAAATATTTTTGGGACTTAAACAAATATCTATTGAGGTATAAATGACATTAGAAATGTCAAAGAAAAGTTAATTAATTAGTACAAAAAAAAACGAAAAATCGAGAAACCGACAAAAATCGAGAATACAAACTGAATAGGGGCATTTTGGTCAATTGACACCTAGAGTTGACTTTTGACCTAAATGTCCAAGAAAAATAAGTGGTATTACATTTTGAAAATTTAATGAAAAACAAGAAATTTGACATATAATATAAATAGTGAAAGATTGAGGGTATAATTGCAATTTAAGGGACTTTGGATTAATTAATCTTTTAATCAACATTAGTGCTCCACTAAGTGTGATTTAGTGGACCTATATAAGCCAAAAGTGGGCAGATTTAACTTCATCTTCCTCATACCTTCACATTGCCAAATCCAATTGTTCCCAACACCTCCATTTTCATCCAAAGCAAAAGCTTCCATTCACCTATGATCAAGCCATGGAATCATCAAGTCTTCTTCATTAAAGTTGGAGTACACATTGTCACACCCTACCCCTTCGTAAGGCATAACATGATTCCGTAGTATACCTAATGAATTACTAACTTTGTCTACTGATAACCCATTAAATATACTATAAGGGATTTTAAAACTTTTCTTACTTCTTTTTGCAGTGGTGAGAACTATTGACAGGTGTTAAAAAAATTTTTAACTGAAGTGAAATCAAATAACACATTTGAAGTATTAATAATTTTTGTAAAAATTTTGACAGAATACCATCTGTATTTTGAGTAAAATAGTTCTTCAAAAACCTGTAAAAAGCACTTTAAATATATATATCCTCAATCACAAACTCCAATAATTTATTCAACACAATAAATTTCTCAACATTATCAACTCAGTTCAATAATCAATTTTCCAGTGTTTCCAAAAGATGAGATAAAAGAAATATGTCACAATATTTTTACAAGCCAAAATAATTCACAATTTTAGTTTACAAATGCTCAAGACCAAGTACAATATATACATACAGTGCACATACATTACAACAAAAACTACACAATATGGTATACTCGATATACCCGGCGAAATCTCAAAATGTGGTTCAAGTAGCCTACTCTGCTGCTCTGTCCATTTGTCTACCTGCGACAGCAATGAAAAAGCTATCGCTAAGTAAAATTTACTCAGTGGTGCACAATAACAATTTAAAATGCGGTATATAAAACTTTTATTGACAATTTACAATCCAAACAATTCACAATTTTTCAAAGCTCACATAACACAAATTTGATCAAACAATTGAATAACACAGTGTTGCCAATTAATAACACAATTTAGGTCATGACATAAATTTTCCGAACATGCTGTTTGTACATCACAACAAGGCACACTCACCCCACTAGTCGAAATCAATGAGGGAGAAAGCTAGCTAGATAATGAGAACTCATCCACACTCACCTCAGACTGGCAAGTCAAAAAGGGAGGAATATAATCACACTCACCCCATATATGGAGGAGGAACATAGTAACATTGTCATGCCAAGTGTGAATCAAAATAATTCCAAATCACAATATTTCATAGAAACCACAAATCACATTTTATCTCAAAATTTGTATTTGCAAAGTAGGCAACCAATAATTTCCAAATAATATTCCCAAAGCCAAAACAATAAAAAATTATTCATAACTCATTTCTCTAAATAAATTTTCTGGTAAAAGTAATGAATATAAAAAGTATTGTGCACAGACCTCTGATATATACCTCTTGGCCCTGACTCAGCATTCCTTGTGATTCTCAATATCCTTTTCAACTGAAACACACAATTTAAAGTGTTTCAGTACTCAATGAATTCATTTCTAACAATAAAATCCAATATTTAAATTTTCTTGGTACTATTCCCTTCAATTCATTTCATTAGTCAACCTATAATGTTGACCCTTGATGCACTCTAAGTGAGTCAATTCTAATGTTACCAATATGTCACATTTTATAGCCCTTAAGTAATGGTATATATTACCAAGTTTATTTCTAAGTGTATTGCATTTTATTGTAATTTACCGGATTTCAGTGTACTATTTTGACCTAGCCGGACGACCTAGTTCTCTCAGTTTTCGGGTTTCGATCCAAACTACAAACTTGTAGGTCTATGTCTTATTGCACGCGGGCTAAAATTTCAGGTCATTCTGAGTTGTATAGACCAAGATATGGTCAATTTACCAATGCTAGACAGAATGCACTAAAATGGTAAGCTTAGGTCATTTTTAGGTCACTTTTGGTTCGGCCAGTTTTGGTACCTGAAATTGTGCAAGCTATTTGGATTGGTTCTGGCCATTTCTGAGCTTTGGTGTCTTTATAAGAATTGTAGATATATGTCTAAACTATTCATGATAAAAATTTTAGGTGATTTGGACATGTTTTGAGTAAGTTATGGTCAAAACACTAACTGCTGCCCAAATGGTCAATTTCCAGGCTTTCAAGTCACTAATCCAGATTTGGTCATTTTTAAGGTTACTTTCTGGAAAGAATTTAGGTAGGCTTTCTTCATGAAAGTTGGCACATTTTGTGCCTAGTTTCACCTCCAATTGGCCTCATACCAATTGGAGTCACACACTTAGGGTTATAGGCCCATTTGCACACTGCCCTCAACATCCTTTTCAAACACCAAACCAAACACAAGTTTACCAATTATATCTTCACTTCCCATACCATTCTACATTTGGCACTAACCAAAACCATTCAATTCTCTACATTATAGGTCAACTTGGGCAGAATACAACCACTTTAAATACACCAAATGTAGTCACCATTCACAAAGTTCAATCCCAATAATGTATACACATAAATACTTCTAATTATCACACAAACTTCCATCATCAAATTACATACCTATCACTACTATTCCACACACATATATGCTGCCAAATTTTTGTACAATATTTCAACAACATTTCATGAATTTGAACATTACCAATTTCCATTTTGAGGCCGCCCAAAAATTACACATACACATCAATTTCCATTTTCACTTTTCAAACTCACAAATCAAACTTTATACATGAAAGCCAACTCCAATACATTTAAACACTTAATTTAGCATCTCAAACACCCATTTGCATGCAAAGACAAGCTGTACATGATGAAGTTCCATGGCTGCCAAAATGCTCCATCACCAATAATTCATTAAACCTCAAACTTCTTCCATAATTCAACTACCCATAGCTTTAGTTACACTTTTAATGAAACAAGAATTGAAAATAACCACTTACCTCTTTTCGACTTCTTCAAAACTCCACTAAAACTTATCTTTCTTGCTCCCTTATTGCTGCCCAAGGTGTGTAGTCCAACTTTAATGAAGACGCTTAGAAGAAATTATGGCTCAAAGTGATGTGCATGGAGCTTGGTTGAGGTATGGCAATGGAGGTTTAATGGTGGAAATGGTTTCGGCAAGGTGAGGAAATGTTGAAGATGATATGAAATTTGGTCACTTTAGCTTATGTAGGTGTCCCAAGGATTGAGTTAGTGGAGCACTTAGGTGAATTTTAATGTTTAATAATCCAAAGTTTCCAATTTCCCACATTTTCCTCATATCTTTTACTATTTAGATTATGTACCACCATTTTAATTTTCATATTATTTTCAAAGTTTAATATAATTTATTTTTAATGGACATTTAGGTCAAAAGACAACTCGGGGTGTCAAATGACCATAATGCCCCTATTCGGGTTGCATTCCCGATTTTTCGGTAACACAGAGTTTTGTTGTTTTCTCGATTTTTCATTTTTCTTTGTACTAATTAATTAATTTTTCTTTGATAATTTTTAATGACATTTTTACTTCAATAAGTCTTTAATTATGTCTCAAAATTAAATTCCGAGGGTTCCCTCTGACCAGTTGGTCGACTATTGCTGTAGTAACTTCCCTGCGGTCACCCATCATTAGTCTGTGGCTCGTTTAACTTAGTTTCATTTCATTGCTATTATTTTTTCTTTGTTTTTCTTGTATTTTCTTTTCTTGTATTTCATTATTTTATGTCTTATCACCAACATTTAGATGTAGTTCTAGACATCTTAACTGTCTGGACCGACACTGGTCACCGAAACAATAGAACGCACTACCGAACATAAGGGTGTTACACACATCATGGGCAACATAAAGACAACAAAAAGGAGAGGAAATTCCATGGATTTGTGAAGCACAAGTTGAGGTAAGTGCCCATTTTCTTCCCTTGTTTAACTAAAGTTTGTGTTAGTGTTAAGATGAATTGATTTGTTGAAGAAATTAAAGGATTTAATGAGTTATGGGGATGTTCCATTTTGGCAACCATGATTATTGAAGAAACTTGATGTATTTTCACTTGTATTTGATGGGTAATGAGGTTAATTAAAATGCTTAAATATATAAGAGCTTGATTACCATGTGTATGTGTGAATAGTACATTAAAAGTGAGGTTAGGAAGTCAATATGGGAGATTGAAGTATATGTGTGAATTGGACAGCCTTGTGATGCATGGTAGAGTGTTTAAATTCATGAAATAGTTTAGTGAATTATGGTACCAAGGATAGCAGAATGTATATGTAATTATTGATGGGAAATTAGATGTGTTAATGAGAGGTATTCATGTACAGGTATTGTTGAAATTGAACTTTAAAATTCTAAGTTGTAATTAATATATTGCGAATTGTTATATTCTACCCAAGTTGACCTAAATGTGATGTGTTGAGTGGTTATGGTTTAGTACCAATTCAGAATTTGGTAGAGAAGTGGACTTATAACAAGGTTAATATGTATGTGGATTGGTGTTTGAGAGACATATAAAAGGGCAGTAAGTGTTTTAGGCTATAAATAGACTTGTGTGACTCCAATTGGTATGAGGCCAATTGGAGGTGAAACTAGGCACAAAATGTGTCAACTTTCATATTGGAAACCAAAATTTTGTCCAGAAAGTGACATGAAAATTGACTAAATCCGGATTGGTGACATTGCAAACCTGGAAATTGACCATTTGAACAGCAGTTAGTATTTTGGCCATAACTCACTCAAAACAGGTCCAAATGACCTAAAATTTATATGGTTGGAAAGCTTAGACATAGGGCTATATCTTTTGTAGATACCACAAAACCCAAAAATGACCATAAGCAAGTCAAAATGCCTAAACAAGTTCGGGTATAAAAACTGCCAGAATTGAAAATGACCTAAAAATGACCTAAGTTTGCCATTTTAGTGCAACCTGTCCAGCATTGGTAAAATGACCGTAACTTGGTCTAGTGAACTCCAAATGACCTAATATTTGTGGCAAAAGTTCAATAAGACATAGACCTGCAAGTTTGTAATTCTGACCAAAACCCAAAAACCGAGAAAACTAGGTCATCCGACTAGGTCAAAATAGCATACCAAAATTCGATAAATTGCAATAAAATATAATCCACTTGGAAATGAAATTGATAACATATATTAACACTTGAGGACTATAAAATGTGACATATTGGTAACATTAAAATTAATTCACCTAGTGTGCATTAAATGTCAACATTATAGGTTGACTAATGAAATGAATTGAAGGAAATAGCACCAAGAAAATTTAGATATTTGATTTTATTGTTAGAAACAATTTAACTGAGTACTGAAACACTTTAAATTGTGTGTTTCAGTTGAAATGGATATTGAAAAGCATAAGGAACATTGAGTCAAGGCCTAGAGGTGACTCAAATCAGGTCTGTGCACAATACTTTTTATATTCACTACTTTTACTAGAAAATTTATTTGGAGAAATGAGTTATGAATAATTTTTTATTATTTTGGCCTTGGGAATTTTATTTGAAAACTTGTGTGTTGCCTATATTATAAATAGAAATTTTGAGATAAAATGTGATTTGTGGTTTACATGAAATATTTAAATATTGTGATTTGAAATTGGTTGTGATTCACACTTGGCATGGCAATATCACTATGTTCCTCCTCCATTTATGGGGTGAGTATGACTATATTCCTCCCTCTCTAACTTGCCAGTCTGAGGTGAGTATGGATGAGTACTCATTAGCTAGCTAGCCACCTCCCTCATTGATTTCGATTAGTGGGGTGAGTTTGTCTTGTCGTGGTGTACAACATGGCATATTCGAAAAAATTTGTGTCATGACCTAAGTTGTGTTATTGATTGGCAACACTGTGTTATTAAATTGTTTGATCGAATTTGTGTTATATGAGCTTTGAAAACTGTGACATGAAATTGTGAATTATTTGAATTGTAAATTATCAATAAAAGTTTTATTTACCGCATTTTAAATTGTTATTGTGCACCACTGAGTAAATCTTACTCAACGATAGCTTTTTCATTGCTGTCACAGGTAGACAAATAGATAAAGCAGCAGAGTAGGCTGCTTGTGACTTCGTGTTGGGATTTTGCCGGGTATATTGAGTATACCACTTCCTTGTAAATGTTATTGTAATGTATGTAAGCTGTATGTATATATTGTACTTGGTCTTGAGTAGTTGTAAAATAAAGCTGTAAATTATTTTGGCCTGTTAAAATATTGTATTACAATTCTCTTATTTCGGCTTTTGAAATACTCATTTATTTTGCATTTTGTCTTTGAAATTGCTGAAAATGATATTGAATTGAGTTTGAACCGTGTTGAGGAGATTTTCAAGAAGGTATTATACCTATAGGGAACAAATGGGTTTTCAAGAAGAAAATTGGTTCTGATGGAAAGGTAGAGACCTATAAGGCAAGGCTAGTAGCGAAAGGATTTCGCCAAAGGAAAGGAATCGACTCTGAGGAGATTTTCTCGCCTGTTGCCATGCTTAAATCAATTAGGATTTTACTAGCAATAGCTGCATACTATGATTATGAGATTTGGCAGATGGATGTCAAAACAGTTTTTTTTCAATGGATACATTGAAGAAAACATTTTCATGGAACAACCTAGGGGATTTGAATCCCAAGATGGTTCCAAGGGATGCAAGCTAAAGCGATCCATTTATGGGTTGAAACAAGCTTCGAGGAGTTGGAACATCCGTTTTGATGAAGCCATTAAATCCTTTGGTTTTATCAAAAAAGAGGATGAGCCATGTGTAAATAAGAAGGTTAGTGACAGTGCTATCAATTTCCTTGTCTTATATGTGGATTACATACTGTTGATGGGTAAAGACACAGGTATGTTGACGACTTTAAAGGTATGGTTGTCAAATACATTCTCCATGAAAGACTTAGGGGAGGCAACCTATATTCTTGGGATTCGCATCTATAGAGATAGAGCGAAAAGAATAATTGGTTTATCCCAAAGTCTATACTTTGAAAAGGTGTTAAAGAGGTTTAACATGCTTAATTCCAAGAGAGGACTGTTACCAGTGAGACATGGTATCCATCTTTCTAAAGAGATGTCTCCAAAGACACCTGAAGAAAGAGATAAGATGGCCAGGATTCCATATGCTTCGGCTATTGGAAGTTTAATGTATGCAATATTGTATACTAGGCCGGATATCGCATATGCTGTTAGTTTGACTAGCAGGTATCAATCCAATCTAGGTTTGGAACACTGGATAGCTGTCAAGAATATCCTTAAGTACTTGAGAAGAACTAAGGATTTATTCTTGATTTATGGAGGTGGAGACTTGCAATTTGATGGTTATACTGATTCTGATTTCCAATTAGATATCGATGATAGAAAGTCTACCTCTGGATATGTGTTCTTTTATAATGGAGGTGCAGTCAGTTGGAAGAGTTCCAAACAGAGCACGACTGCAGATTCCACTACAGAGGCTGAGTATATTGCTGCATCAGATGCTGCAAAGGAAGCTGTTTGGATAAAGAAGTTCGTGACAGAACTTACAGTAGTTCCTTCCATTGAGTCAGCAGTTCCACTACACTGTGACAACAATGGAGCTGTCATACAGGCTAAGGAACTAAGGTCTCACCCAAAATCCAAACACATAGAAAGGCATTACAACATTATCAGAGATATAGTTGGGCAAGGCGATATAGTCATGCAGAAAATAACATCAGCTGAAAATCCAACTGATCCATTCACTAAGCCTATGTCACAGACTCAGTTAGACCGACATCTTGAGAAGATAGGTCTAAGATATCGTAATGAATGGCTCTAGTGCTAGTGGGAGATTGTTAGTAGTATGCCCTAGAGCATATCATTTAGTATGTATCTTGTACATATTTTATTAATAAAAGGCATTTCCACTTTTTCGTTTACATAATATATTAATGTGTAATAGAAAAGGTCCATTGATATTTTGGTAGAAATATTATTCTTAAGTTGTTAAGAATATGAGTGACAATATTTCTAGCACGAAGTATCATAAATAGGTTCACAATCGAGGATACTTCATAATAAGGACATGACTTATCCAGAAAGATTGTATTCATGTTTATTCCCAAGTTATTTATATGAGATATAAATAAGATGGAATGGTGAGTCTCATGCCATATAACAAACATGATAGGCACTTATAAATGATAAGTAGGCCGAACCAGTGACACTTATGACAAGCACATGGAGTTTACTCTTGTCAATGTTTTGTCATAAATCATATTAGTGCATATAATCTTTAGACCTGAGATAGCACAGTTATCTTGTATATAGGTAGTTTGAGTTTGATACTGCTTTCATACTTGTACTGTGTATGGGTATATGGTCATGTGTTGGCTCCTACTAGTTATACATAGAGGTAGGTGTTGATCAAGATGGAATCTGTTCCTCTAAGTAAATAGAGATAAAATCCTATGTTCATTTAATTGTTCTTGATGTTTCAAGTTCCTTGCCAGGACAGATAGATTTATTCAGAAAAGAGTTTCTGATGAGAAAATCTTTTTAATCAAGAACTGGAATTAAAAGAGAACATAATATTCATAGCAAATGGAGTTTGACATAAACCATGACTCCAGCTTGAGTTGGGATTTTGTAACAGAGAGATTCTAGTGCATGGTAACATATGATTATAGGTTCATTTAAGGTAAACCTTATTACTAATTAGGTGGCCATGGCATGCTATGCTAGGTGTTAACCATGGTCCATGAGGTTCATAAAATGATTTAGAGAAATCATTTATGGTAAGAAAGAGTTCTGATGATATTAAGAGTTGATATCATGTCTCATTGCCAATTAGTGATGAGCCTAGTAAGTCACACACATACACAAGTAATCACCTATTTAAATATGATTTAATTAATTAATTAAAGAGTTTAATTGATTAATTAAATAGGTTTGGTTTGCAATTAAATTACAAAGTCCCTAGCATGACTTGAAACCAAATCTAGATTATTGGATGTATAATATAAGTTAAATTTATATTTAAAGTGTTTAAATATGAATTTAATTAATGAGAAATTAATTAATAGAGATTAATTAATTAATTTATATTTGATATAAATTAATTAGAAGAAGAAAATAATTATTTTGGGTTAAGAACTCAAAATTAAGACACAGGGGCATTTTGGTCATTTTTCAGTGTGACACGTGGCACCATGAGATGGTGACACATGGGATTACACATAAGTTTGCTAAATGTTTTTTAATCATGTAAGATGATTAAAATCAAGATTACATATAGGTTTGACACTTGGCACAATGTGATTGGGTCACTCAAACCTAGAGCTAATCAAAGGGTGACATGTGGCAAGGGTTTAATGTGTTAACCTAGCTATTTAAGTGTTGTTATGAGAAAATAAAACACAACCAGCACCACACTCCTTGGTCACGCCATTTTGCAGCCCTCCCTCTATTCTTCTTCATCTCTCATCAATTCAAAGAGATTAGCCATCAATCTCTTGAATTAAGAACACTAGGAATTGTTTCTAGTGTCCTGTTTACATCTTTAATCTCTTAAAAGGCAGAACTTGATTTTCTAATTAATAGAAAAAGCTTTAGAAGCTCTTCAAGGGCTGCCATAGGTGTTCTTGGTGTGGACAAGCTAGAGGGACAACATCTGGTGTCCTTAAGACGAATCTCAAAGGCGCAGACACGCTGCAGTGCATCAAGAGGTTAGTGTAATCGTTCTTGATTTAATCTAGGGTTCTAAAATTAATCTAATTAATTTTAAAATCTTAAATGGCAAATACAGATCCAAAAACATATTAAAAGAGTTTAATATGTTATTTATCATTGAAACCAAATAGATAAAAAATAAATCTTGCATGATGCATGTGACCCTAGGTGAAAATTTTTGAATTCAATGGTATAAACTTGTGTTTTTCACGCTTCCGTTCCTTCAATTGGTATCAGAGCCACTATATTTGCCATTTAGATTGTTGATTATATGATTTAATTGTGTGTTTGATCATGAGATCAAAAGTTCATTGCTGGTTGCAAAGCAAGTTGGCGGCATACTTGAAAAAACACCATCAATGGTGCACACGGTTTGGCTTCCATGGGTGGTTTAAGGTTTGGCTTTTTATTCTGTAATTGTTGTATGATCTAAGGGCAATTCTTTGACTAATTAAAGTGTTTAATTAATAGTTTTTATCACACAATTAAATTATGATTCAAATCAAAATTTTAAAAATTGTTTGAATGTGATTCAAATCTGAATTTTAAAAATTGTTTGAATGTGATTCAAATCTGAATTTTTAAAGTTGTTTGAATCATATTTAAATCTGATTTTTTAAAATTGATTGAATAAAATTCAGATCTGATTTTTTAAAAAATATTTGAATGTGATTCAAATCTGATATTTTAAAAAATGTTTGAATGTGATTCAAATCTGAATTTTTAAAGTTGTTTGAATGTGATTCAAATCTGAATTTTTAAATTTGTTTGAATGAGATTCAAATCTGAATTTTTAAATTTATTTGAATCATATTCAAATCTGAATTTTTAAGTTGAATATGAGATATTCAATTTAATTTAAGTATGTATGTTTTATTTAATTGTTAAATAGTGATATGCATGATGGATGATCATGGACTATAAAAGACCAATGTGATTGGATTTATTTCTTTTATGTTTCTTTGGGATTGTAAATTAATTAATTTATTTTAATTTATTTTGGGCATGTATTATTAAGTTTGTAATAATTTTTGGGTTGTAATTTCATTTATTTAAGTTCTTGTAAATTCGCCTTGGTATGCCAAGGATTACTATGTAATATTAGATTGCAAGAAGTTCAAGGAGGTCAAGAGCATTGGTGGGACCAGTGGGAGGAATTCAAGATCAAGTGTTGATTATGTACTCCTTCAGCAACTCTTGTAAAATGAATGAATGAAATGCACCTAGGAATGCCCCGATTGAATTATTGTTGGCTCATTATTGAATCCCTTAGAAAGTCCATGATCATACCATATTTACTGCTTATCCATGAATGCATGAGATGTATGGGAATGTATGCAATTATATGATATATGCATGTTAAATGGATAATGTGCAAAGTGAGACCTTAATAGTAAATAGAATGACCATAAAATCTTCCAAACAAATGATTAAGTTGGAAATGCTATAATTAAAGTAATTATAACATAGGCCCTCCATTGGGGCAATTATTTTAAGAAATTTTAAATAGTTGCATAAGATGCAATTTATTTAAGAGATTTTCTTAAGAATAATTGTTAAGCATGAGATGTTGTAAATATGTAAATGGTTTAGTGGCCAATATTGGATGTACCTGAGGACATTAAAATTATTTGCATAATTACTGGCTCAATGGGATCAACTTAACTAATGCAAGATAAGTCAATAATGGATGTACCTGAGATTTTGAGCATTAGGGGCTAGGTAAAGGATTGAACCTCACATGAGATGTGATGGGCAAAGAGTTGCTCACTTATAGTTTATTGTAATTCCAATAATGGATGTACTGAGGATGATCAATAGAATTATAAGAATTCAATCACCCACTAGAAATCCATCCAACTAGGATTTCCGTTTTCTACTTTGGAAGTGTAGGATTCGCTAAGTTAGTGGGAGGACCAATTTGATTAAAAGACCATAATCATTTTGGTTAATTACATGATACATTTACTAATTAATCTGGTTATTTTCTGCAGTTAATTTTCTGATAAAAATGATCACAAAACAACCACCACCATCCAATATCCTTGCAAGCATACTTGATCACAATAGGTTGACAGGACCTAATCTGTCTGATTGGCTAAGAAATTTGAAACTTGTCCTGAACCTTGAACATATAGGATATGTTATAGATTCAAATGTTCCTGGTCCCTTACCTCCAGAGGCCACACAAGAGGAACATGATACTTTGGACAAGTGGAAGGAGCATGATATGAGAGCTAAGTGTTACATGCTTGCTTCCATGAGTAATGAGTTACAGAAGCAACATGAGAACATGCAAAGTGCGAGTGAGATCCTCTTTAACCTACAAGAGTTGTATGGTGAGCATAGCAGGAATGCTAGGTATGAGATATCTAGACAGCTATTCCACATGAGGGACAGAATGTTGGGGATCATGTCCACAAGATGAATCGGCTGATTAAGTAGTTGGAACATCTTGACTTCAACATGGATTTCCATCTACAGACGGATTTGATCCTTCAGTCCCTTCCTGAGTCTTTTGGGAATTTTGTGACAAATTTCTGTATGACTAAACAGGAATGCACCTTAGCTGGTTTACTCAACATGCTGGTTATTGCCCAAAAGAATATGCCAGGCAATAAAGTAAAAGAGGTAGCTTTGGTTGCATCTTCTTCTACTGGAAAGTCCAACAAGAAGAAGGGTAATAAGAAAAAGAAACCTCAGATTCCTGGTCCTTCCAAGAAAATAGCTAAACAGAAAAGGAAGACCAAAGCTGACAAAGGCAAAGGAAAGTGTTTCCACTGCCAACAGGAAAGTGTTTCCATTGCCAATAAGAAAGTGTTTCCACTGGCCAGAGTATAGCAATCTAAATGAAAGCAATGCCGTGGTGAAAACCAACTCAAGTTCAAAATATATTTGGCACTTAAGGTTATGTCATGTTGCAGAAGATAGGATTGCAACATTGGAGAAAATGGGGATTCTATCCTCATTGGGCTCTGAGCCTACTCCAACTTGTGAATCTTGCCTTCAGGATAAAATGACTAGATCACCCTTTGTTGGACAAGGGCTAAGAGCTGAAAATATTTTGGAGCTAATACATAGTGATGTATGTGGTCCATTTAAAGAAATGGCTAGAGGGGGCTTTCATTATTTTATTACCTTTACTGATGATAAATCAAGGTTTGGGTATTTGTATTTGATGAAATACAAACATGAATCTTTTGAAAAGTTCAAAGAATTTAAATCTGAAGTAGAAAATCAAACAGGAAAGAATATTAAAGCTCTTCGATCAGATCGTGGAGGTGAATATTTGAGTACTGAATTTGATGAATACTTGAGAGAGCATGGCATTGTTTCTCAGCTGACTCCTCCAGGAACGCCACAACTGAATGGTGTATCTGAAAGGAGAAATCGTACCCTATTGGATATGGTACGTAGTATGATGAGCTATACTGATATGCCAATCTTCTTTTGGGGATTTGCATTAGAAATCAGCTTTGTATATTCTGAATAGGATTCCATCAAAATCGCTTTCTTCCACACCTTATGAGATATGGCATGGAAGAAAACCAAGTCTTAAGCATGTTAAGATTTGGGGTTGTCCAGCTTATATCAAAAGCTGAACACTGATAAATTGGAGACCAGATCAGAAAAAGGTCGATTTGTTGGATATCCAAAAGATAGTTTTGGATATTATTTTTATTTGCCTACTTCACAAAAGGTTGTGATAAGTAGAGATGCCACATTTCTTGAACAACAGTTTGTTCAAGAAGGAGGCAAAGGAAGGCATATAGAGTTAGAATTGGAGAATTCTGACCAACCAATGCATCGATGGATATAGATCCATCTAGTCAACCAATACCCGTTGATGAAACATCTACAGCTGTTCCTCGTAGAACAACCAGGGTATCTCACCCACCAGTGAGATATGGTTTTCTTCATGAAGAAGAGCAAGAGTTGTCTACTCATGAAGAAGTAGATCTTGGAGATAATCCACTTAACTATGAAGAAGCTATATCAGATATAGACTCCTCAAAATGGATTGATGCTATGAAATCTGAGATTGATTCCATGTATAAGAATCAAGTTTGGGATCTTGTTGACCCACCTGAAGGTATTATACCTATAGGGAACAAATGGGTTTTCAAGAAGAAAATTGGTTCTGATGGAAAGGTAGAGACCTATAAGGCAAGGCTAGTAGCGAAAGGATTTCGCCAAAGGAAAGGAATCGACTATGAGGAGATTTTCTCGCCTGTTGCCATGCTTAAATCAATTAGGATTTTACTAGCAATAGCTGCATACTATGATTATGAGATTTGGCAGATGGATGTCAAAACAGTTTTTTTTTCAATGGATACATTGAAGAAAACATTTTCATGGGACAACCTAAAGGATTTGAGTCCCAAGATGGTTCCAAGATATGCAAGCTAAAGCGATCCATTCATAAAAGGTTGTGATAAGTAGAGATGCCACATTTCTTGAACAACAGTTTGTTCAAGAAGGAGGCAAAGGAAGGCATATAGAGTTAGAATTGGAGAATTCTGACCAACCAACAGATCAGATGGATATAGATCCATCTAGTCAACCAATACCCGTTGATGAAACATCTACAGCTGTTCCTCGTAGAACAACCAGGGTATCTCACCCACCAGTGAGATATGGTTTTCTTCATGAAGAAGAGCAAGAGTTGTCTACTCATGAAGAAGTAGATCTTGGAGATAATCCACTTAACTATGAAGAAGCTATATCAGATATAGACTCCTCAAAATGGATTGATGCTATGAAATCTGAGATTGATTCCATGTATAAGAATCAAGTTTGGGATCTTGTTGACCCACCTGAAGGTATTATACCTATAGGGAACAAATGGGTTTTCAAGAAGAAAATTGGTTCTGATGGAAAGGTAGAGACCTATAAGGCAAGGCTAGTAGCGAAAGGATTTCGCCAAAGGAAAGGAATCGACTATGAGGAGATTTTCTCGCCTGTTGCCATGCTTAAATCAATTAGGATTTTACTAGCAATAGCTGCATACTATGATTATGAGATTTGGCAGATGGATGTCAAAACAGTTTTTTTTTTTTTCAATGGATACATTGAAGAAAACATTTTCATGGGACAACCTAAAGGATTTGAATCCCAAGACGGTTCCAAGATATGCAAGCTAAAGCGATCCATTTATGGGTTGAAACAAGCTTCGAGGAGTTGGAACATCCGTTTTGATGAAGCCATTAAATCCTTTGGTTTTATCAAAAATGAGGATGAGCCATGTATAAATAAGAAGGTTAGTGACAGTGCTATCACTTTCCTTGACTTATATGTGGATTACATACTGTTGATGGGTAATGACACAGGTATGTTAACGACTTTAAAGGTATGGTTGTCAAATACATTCTCCATGAAAGACTTAGGGGAGGCAACCTATATTCTTGGGATTCGCATCTATAGAGATAGAGCGAAAAGAATAATTGGTTTATCCCAAAGTCTATACTTTGAAAAGGTGTTAAAGAGGTTTAACATGCTTGATTCCAAGAGAGGATTGTTACCAGTGAGACATGGTATCCATCTTTCTAAAGAGATGCCTCCAAAGACACCTGAAGAAAGAGATAAGATGGCCAGGATTCCATATGCTTCGGCTATTGGAAGTTTAATGTATGCAATGTTGTATACTAGGCCGGATATCGCATATGCTGTTAGTTTGACTAGCAGGTATCAATCCAATCCAAGTTTGGAACATCGATAGTCATCAAGAATATCCTTAAGTACTTGAGAAGAACTAAGGATTTATTCTTGATTTATGGAGGTGGAGACTTGCAATTGGATGGTTATACTGATTCTGATTTCCAATCAGATATCGATGATAGAAAGTCTACCTCTGGATATGTGTTCTTTTATAATGGAGGTGCAGTCAGTTGGAAGAGTTCCAAACAGAGCACGATTGCAGATTCCACTACAGAGGCTGAGTATATTGCTGCATCAGATGCTGCAAAGGAAGCTTTTTGGATAAAGAAGTTCGTGACAGAACTTACAGTAGTTCCTTCCATTGAGTCAGCAATTCCACTACACTGTGACAACAATGGAGCAGTCATACAGGCTAAGGAACTAAGGTCTCACCCAAAATCCAAACACATAGAAAGACACTACCACATTATCAGAGATATAGTTGGGCAAGGCGATATAGTCATGCAGAAAATAACATCAGCTGAAAATCCAGCTGATCCATTCACTAAGCCTATGTCACAGACTCAGTTAGACCGACATCTTGAGAAGATAGGTCTAAGATATCGTAATGAATGGCTCTAGTGCTAGTGGGAGATTGTTAGTAGTATGCCCTAGAGCATATCATTTAGTATGTATCTTGTACATATTTTATTAATAAAAGGCATTTCCACTTTTCCGTTTACATAATATATTTATGTGTAATAGAAAAGGTCCATTGATATTTTGTTAGAAATATTATTCTTAAGTTGTTAAGAATATGAGTGACAATATTTCTAGCACGAAGTATCATAAATAGGTTCACAATCGAGGATACTTCATAATAAGGACATGACTTATCCAGAAAGATTGTATTCATGTTTGTTCCCAAGTTATTTATATGAGATATAAATAAGATGGAATGGTGAGTCTCATGCCATATAAAAAACATGATAGGCACTTATAAATGATAAGTCGGCCGAACCAGTGACACTTATGACAAGCACATGGAGTTTACTCTTGTCAATGTTTTGTCATAAATCATATTAGTGCATATAATCTTTAGACCTGAGATAGCACAGTTATCTTGTATATAGGTAGTTTGAGTTTGATCTCGCTTTCATACTTGTACTGTGTATGGGTATATGGGCATGTGTTGGCTCCTACTAGTTATATATGGAGGTAGGTGTTGATCAAGATGGAATCTGTTCCTCTAAGTAAATAGAGATAAAATCCTATGTTCATTTAATTATTCTTGATGTTTCAAGTTCCTGGCTAGGACAGATAGATTTATTCAGAAAAGAGTTTCTGATGAGAAAATCTTTTTAATCAAGAACTGGAATTAAAAGAGAACATAATATTCATAGTAAATGGAGTTTGACATAAACCATGACTCCAGCTTGAGTTGGGATTTTGTAACAGAAAGATTCTAGTGCATGGTAACATATGATTATAGGTTCATTTAAGGTAAACCTTACTACTAATTGGGTGGCCATGGCATGCTATGCTAGGTGTTAACCATGGTCTATGAGGTTCATAAAATGATTTAGAGAAATCATTTATGGTAAGAAAGAGTTCTGATGATATTAAGAGTTGATATCATGTCTCATTGCCAATTAGTGATGAGCCTAGTAAGTCACACACATACACAAGTATTCACCTATTTAAATATGATTTAATTAATTAATTAAAGATTTTAATTGATTAATTAAATAGGTTTGGTTTGCAATTAAATTGCAAAGTCCCTAGCATGACTTGAAACCAAATCTAGATTATTGGATGTATAATATAAGTTAAATTTATATTTAAAGTGTTTAAATATGAATTTAATTAATGAGAAATTAATTAATAGAGATTAATTAATTAATTTATATTTGATATAAATTAATTAGAAGAAGAAAATAATTATTTTGGGTTAAGAACTCAAAATTAAGACACAGGGGCATTTTGGTCATTTTTCAGTGTGACACGTGGCACCATGAGATGGTGACACATGGGATTACATATAAGTTTGCCAAATGTTTTTTAATCATGTAAGATGATTAAAATCAAGATTACATATAGGTTTGACACTTGGCACAATGTGATTGGGTCACTTAAACCTAGAACTAATCAAAGGGTGACATGTGGCAAGGGTTTAATGTGTTAACCTAGCTATTTAAGTGTTGTTATGAGAAAATAAAACACAACCAGCAGCCACACTCCTTGGTCACGCCATTTTGCAGCCCTCCCTCTATTCTTCTTCATCTCTCATCAATTCAAAGAGATTAGCCATCAATCTCTTGAATTAAGAACACTAGGAATTGTTTCTAGTGTCCTGTTTACATCTTTAATCTCTTAAAAGGCAGAACTTGATTTTCTAATTAATAGAAAAAGCTTTAGCTCTTCAAGGGCTGCCATAGGTGTTCTTGGTGTGGACAAGCTAGAGGGATAACATCTGGTGTCCTGAAGACGAATCTCTAAGGCGCAGACACGCTGCAGTGCATCAAGAGGTTAGTGTAATCGTTCTTGATTTAATCTAGGGTTCTAAAATTAATCTGATTAATTTTAAAATCTTAAATGGCAAATACAGATCCAAAAACATATTAAAAGAGTTTAATATGTTATTTATCATTGAAACCAAATAGATAAAAAATAAATCTTGCATGATGCATGTGACCCTAGGTGAAAATTTTTGAATTCAATGGTATAAACTTGTGTTTTTCACGCTTCCGTTCCTTCATATTTAATGGGTTATCAATAGACGAAGTTTGGTAATTCATTAGGTATACTACAGAATCATGTTATGCCTTACAAAGGGGTAAGGTGTCACTTGTTTTAGTGGTATCAGAGCAAGTTTTTAAATTCTGTTTTGACCTGTAATTTGAATATTTTTCTTTCATAGTACAACTGCTCAATGTCATAGTTTGATACATACAGTATATTACATTATAAATATGCACTAATAGGAGGAAATCTCCTTGTGTTATTTGTTCTGGAGGTATAATATCCTCTATATGACTATGGAAGTAGGGGATTATTCAGTCGATCAATCAATAGAGGCTGAGGTGCAAGGGGAAGCCCCAAACCTTCAAAATGTGAGTGGATCAGCTGCACCAACCCCCTCAATACCGCAGTTCCCTGCTCAATTTGCTCAGCAGATGGGTGCGATATTCCAACAGATGGCTGGTAACATGCCCACTGAAGTGCCACTGTAGACACCAGTAGTACAACCACAGCCTTCAGCTAGGCAGTATGATAAGCTGATTAAGTATAGGGTTACTGAGTTCAAGGGGACAGTGGATCTGCTAGAGGCAGAATAATGGATGGAAATAATGGAAAGAGTTTTTAGGAAGCTACACTGCACCGATGAGCTGAAGTTTGAATACTCAGTCTCACTTTTATAAGGGGATGCATATGACTGGTGGAAAACCATTCCCCACAGTTTGGTGGAACCCCCAGTGCTGACATGGGATGACTTTTCAGAGAGTTTAGATAAAAATATGTCCCAGATGCCTATGTGGACCAAAAGCTACAAGAGTTCTTAAGCCTAAAACAAAGGGGACAGAACAGTGACAGAATATGAGAGAAACTTCTCTCGATTGAGTCATTATGCAGGAAGCCTGCTTACCACTTCTAGAGGCAAATGTAAACATTTTGAGGCCGGGTTAAGGCCTAATTTAAGAATGCAAGTTGTGGGGTTCTGACACAAGAATTTCTCAGAGCTAATATCGCAAGCCCTGGAACTAGAAAGAATTGAGAATGAAGAAACAGTTAAAAAGGGTACAGAAGAAAAAGAGAAAATTAGAAAGACTAATGATCAATTTCCTGATAGTGGGTCAGGAAAGAGAAAGCACTTTGGAGGATCGAATTCATACGAATCGGGTAGAGATAGATCTTTTGGACAAAAACCACCACGATCGGATAAGCAAACTCAGCAGAAACCCAGAAATGCGTTGTCGGATCGACTTTGTGAAACTTGTGGTAGACTATATAGTGGGGGGTATGTTATAGAGCCATAGGAGCAAGTTTTAATTGTGGAGAGACTGGTCATTTTGCTAAGGATTATATAAATCCACACCATTCTGGATCATTTACTACATTAGAGGGATCAACCCAAGTTTCTATCCCAAGGAGTTCACCATCAGTTAGTAGAGGCAGAGGTAGAGGTAAGGGTAGTACACATGAAAATTAAAGTACTGTGAATCAGCCAGAACAAGGTGATGCTTCATCTAGAATATACACTATACGGCAGAGGGAAGAGGCTGAAAATTCTAACATTGTTGCTGGTACTTTCTCAATTTTTAACTAAGATATATATATATATATATATATATATATATATATATATATATATATATATATATATATATATATATATATGTATTGTTTGACTCGGGGTCTGCATACTTTTATATTAGTGCCAGCAATGTTTGCCTTCCTGCTATCCCTCGTATAAAAATAAATTTTGATATGTTAGTGACTAGTCATTTTGGAATTAGTTTTGGAAGAGTTTGCTAGCGAAAGGCATTTCCTAGAATACGATAAATTATTGAAAATCGATAGATAAAAGAGTTGTGGAAGTAAAAATTTGAACAGTTGGTTCAGATATAACAAAGAAATATTACGAATATGAGTAAGATTGTTGACTAGAATGGTCAGAGGACCAATGATTAGATAAATAATTCTAACATGACCTCAGTGGTCATTCAATAAGGAAACATGAATCGAAATATTAGATAAAGCGATAGTAAGAAAAGATTGGTATTATACAAATAAATTAAATGTTGTATTAGATTGTTAAAATTCTTACACAAATTCAAAGGAAAGAAGATTATATGATCATATAGAAAGGAGAAAATAAATGTATGACTATTGTAAGACGGCTATTGGGTAAAATTTCACGTATGAAATTTATTTTAAGAGGGGGGAGAATTGTAACACCCCTATATTCAGTAGTGCGTTCTACTGTTCCGGTGACCAGTGTCTGTCTGGACAGCTAGAATTCCTGGAACTACACTTAAATGTTAGTGAGGAGATATGAAATAATGAAATACAATAGAGAAAAATACAAAAAAAAAAAAAAACAATGGAAAAATAATAGCAATGAAATGTGACTAAGTTAAACGAGCCAAACCCGTAGTGATGGGTGACTACACCGGGAAGTTGCAGCGAGGACTGTTGACTAGCCTTGGACCGCGGGAAACCCTAGGAAATATTTTTAGGACTTAAATAAACATCTATTAAGGTATAAATGACATTAGACATGTCAAAGAAAAATTAATTAATTAGTACAAAGAAAAATGAAAAATCAAGAAACTGATAAAAATCGAGAATATAAACTGAATAGGGGCATTTTGGTCAATTGACACCTAGAGTTGACTTTTGACCTAAATGTCCATAAAAAATAAGTGGTATTACATGTTGAAAATTTAATGAAAAACAAGAAATTTGACATATAATATAAATAGTGAAAGATTGAGGGTATAATTGCAATTTAAGGGACTTTGGATTAATTAATCTTTTAATCAATATTAGTGCTCCACTAAGTGTGATTTAGTGGACCTATATAAGCCAAAAGTGGGCAGATTTAACTTTACCTTCCTCATACCTTCACATTGCCGAATGCAATTGTTCCCAAAACCTCCATTTTCATCCCAAGCAAAAGCTTCCATTCACCTATGATCAAGCCATGGAATCATCAAGTCTTCTTCATTATAGTTGGAGTACACATCATGGGCAACATAATGATAGCAAAAAGGAGAGGAAATTCCATGGATTTTTAAAGCACAAGTTGAGGTAAGTGCCCATTTTCTTCCCTTGTTTAACTAAAGTTTGTGTTAGTGTTGAGATGAATTGATTTGTTGAAGAAATTGAAGGATTTGATGAGTTATGGGGATGTTCCATTTTGGTAGCCATGATTGTTGAAGAAACTTGATGTATTTTCACTTTTATTTGATGGGTAATGAGGTTAATTAAAGTTCTTAAATGTATAAGAGCTTGATTACCATATGTATGTGTGAATTGTACATTAAAAGTGAGGTTAGGAAGTCAATATGGGAGATTGAAGTATATGTGTAAATTGAGTAGCCTTGTGATGCATGGTAGAGTGTTTAAATTCATGAAATAGTTTAGTGAATTATGGTACCATAGATGGTAGAATGTATATGTAATTATTGATGGGAAATTAGATATGTTAATGAGAGGTATTCATGCGTAGGTATTGTTAAAATTGAACTTTAAAATTTTGAGTTATGATTGATGTATTGTGAATTGTTATATTATGCCCAAGTTGACCTAAATGTGATGTGTTGAGTGGTTATGGCTCAGTACCAATTCAGAATTTGGTAGAGAAGTGGACTTACAACAAGGTTAATGTGTATGTGGATTGGGGTTTGAGAGACATATAAAAGAGCAGTATGTGTTTTAGGCTATAAATGGACTTGTAGTGCTCCAATTGGTATGAGGCCAATTGGAGGTGAAACTAGGCACAAAATGTGCCAACTTTCATGTTGGAATCCTACCTAAATTATATCCATAAAGTGACATGAAGATTGACCAAATCCGGATTTGTGACATTGCAAACTTGAAAATTGATCATTTGAACAGCAGTCAGTATTTTGGCCATAACTCACTCAAAACAGGTCCAAATGACCTGAAATTTATATGGTTAGAAAGCTTAGACATAGGGCTACATCTTTTGTAGAGATCACAAAACCTAGAAAGTACCATAAGCAAGTCAAAATGCTTGCACAATTTCGGGTATAAAAACTGCCTGAATCGAAAATGACCTAAAAATGACCTAAGTTTGCCATTTTAGTGTAACCTGTCCAGCATTGGTAAAATGACCATAACTTGGTCTAGTGAACACCAAATGACCTAAAATTTGTGGCAAAAGTTCAATAAGACATAGACCTACAAGTTTGTACTAGAACCCAAAAACTGAGGGAACTAGGTCATCCGGCTAGGTCAAAACAGCATACCAAAATTCGATAAATTGCAATAAAATGCAATCCACTTGCAAATGAAATTGGTAACATATACCAACACTTGAGGACTATAAAACGTGACATATTGGTAACATTAAAATTAATTCACCTAGTGTGCATTAAAGGTCAATATTATAGGTTGATTAATGAAATGAATTAAAGGAAATAGTACTAAGAAATTTTAGATATTAGATTTTATTGTTAGAAACAATTTAACTGAGTACTGAAACACATTAAATTGTGTATTTCAGTTGAAAAGGATATTAAAAAGCATAAGGAACATTGAGTCAAGGCCTAGAGGCGACTCAAATCAGGTCTATGCACAATACTTTTTATATTCACTGCTTTAACTAGAAAATTTATTTGGAGAAATGAGTTATGAATAATTTTTTATTATTTTGGCCTTGGAAATTTTATTTGAAAACTTGTGTGTTGCCTATGTTGTAAATAGAATTTTGACATAAAATGTGATTTGTGGTTTGTATGTGAAGGAATAGAAGAGTGAAAAACACAAGTTTATGCTATTGAATTCAAAATTTTCACCTAGGGTCATATGCATCATGCAAGATTTATTTTTATCTATTTGATTTCAATTATAAACAACATATTAAAACTCTTTTAATATGTTTTTTAATCTGTATTAGCTATTTAAGATTTTAAAATTAATCAGATTAATTTTAGAACCCTAGATTAAATCAAGAACAAACACACTAACCTCTTGATGCACTGCAGTGTATTTGCACCTTTGAGATGATTCTTTAAGACACCAGATGTTGTCCCTTTAGCTTGTCCAAACCAAGAACACCTATGGTAGCCCTTGAACAGCTTCTAAAGCTATTTCTATTATTTAGAAAATCAAATTCTGCCTTTTAAGAGATTAAAGATGTAAACAGGACACTAGAAACGATTTCTAGTATTTTTAATTCAAGAGATTGATGGCTAATCTCTTTGAATTGATGAAAGATGAAGAAGAAGAGAGGGAGAGCCTCAAAATGGCATGACAAAGGAGGAGTAGCTACTGGTTGTCTTATTTTTAATTCATAACAACACTTATATAGCTAGGTCAATACATTAAACCCTTGCCACATGTCACCCTCTGATTGGTTCTAGTTTTAATTGACCCAATCACATTGTGCCAAGTGTCAAACCTATATTTAATCTTAATTTTAATCATCTTACATGATTAAAAAACATTTGGCAAGCTTATGTGTAATGCCATGTGTCACCATCTCATGGTGCCACATGTCACCCTGTGAAATGATCAAAATGCCCCCGTGTCTTAATTTTGAGTTCTTAACCCAAAATAATTATTTCTCTTCTTCTAATCAATTTATATCAAATATAAATTAATTAATTAATCTCTATTAATTAATTTCTCATTAATTAAAGTCATATTTAAACACTTTAAATATAAATTTAACTTATACTATACATCCAATAATCTAGATTTGGTTTCAAGTCATGCTAGGGACTTTGCAATCTAATTGTAAACCAAACCTATTTAATTAATCAATTAAACTCTTTAATTAATTAATTAAATCATATTTAATTAGGTGATAACTTGTGTATGTGTGTGACTTACGAGGCTCATCACTAATTGGCAATGAGATATGATATCAACTCTTAATATCATCAGAACTCTTTTTTACCATAAATGATTTCTCTAAATCATTTTATGCACCTCATAGACCATGGTTAACACCTAGCATAGCATGCCATGGCCACCCAATTAGTAATAAGGTTTACCTTAAATGAACCTATAATCATATGTTACCATGCACCGAATCTCTCTCTACAAAATCCCAACTCAAGCTGGAGTCATGGTTTATGTCAAACTCCATTTGCTATGAATATTATGTTCTCTTTTAATTACAGTTCTTGATTAAAAAGATTTTCTCATCAGAAACTCTTTTCTGAATAAATCTATCTGTCCTGGCCAGGAACTTGAAACATCAAGAACAATTATATGAACATAAAATTTTATCTCTATTTACTTAGAGGAACAGATTCCATCTTGATCAACACCTAACTCCATATATAACTAGTAGAAGCCAATACATGCCCATATACCCATACACAGTACAAGTATGAAAGCAGTATCAAACTCAAACTACCTATATACAAGATAACTGTGCTATCTCAGGTCTAAAGATTATATGCACTGATATGATTTATTACAAAACATTGACAAGAGTAAACTCAATGTGCTTGTCATAAGTGTCACTGGTTTGGCCTACTTATCATTTATAAGTGCCCATCATGTTTGCTATATGGCATGAGACTCACCCTTTCATCTTATTTATATCTCATATAAATAACTTGGTAACAAACATGAATACAATCTTTCTGGATAAGTCATGTCCTTATTATGAAGTATCCTCGATTGTGAACCTATTTATGATACTTTGTGCTAGAAATACTATCACTCATATTCTTAACAACTTAATAATAATATTTCTAATAAAATATCAATGGACCTTTTCTATTACACATAAATATATTATGTAAACGGAAAAGTGGAAATGCCTTTTATTAATAAAAACATGTACAAGATACATACTAAATGATATGCTCTAAGGCATACTACTAACAATCTGCCACTAGCACTAGAGCCATTCATTACAATATCTTAGACCCATCTTCTCAAGATGTCGATCTAGCTGAGTCTGTGACATAGGCTTAGTGAATGGATTAGCTGGATTTTCAGCTGATGCATTTTTCTGCATGGCTACATCGCCTCGTTCAACTATTTCTCTGATAATGTGGTAGCGCCTTTCTATCTGTTTGGATTTCTGGTGAGACGAGGTTCCTTAGCCTGTATGACTGCTCCATTGTTCTCACAGTGTAGTGGAACTACTAACTCAATGGAAGGAACTACTGTAAGTTCTGTCACGAACTTCTTTATCCAAACTTCCTTTGCAGCATCTGATGCAGCAATATACTCAGCCTCAGTAGTGGAATTTACAGTCGTGCTTTGTTTGGAACTCTTCCAACTGACTGCACCTCCATTATAAATGAACACATATCCAGAGGTAAACTTTCTATCATCGATATCTAATTGAAAATCAGAATCAGTATAACCATCCAATTGCAAGTCTCCACCTCCATAAATCAAGAATAAATCCTTAGTTCTTATCAAGTACTTAAGGATATTCTTGACAGCTATCTAGTATTCCAAACCTGGATTGGATTGATACCTGCTAGTCAAACTAACAGCATATGCGATATCCGGCCTAGTACATAATATTACATACATTAAACTTCCAATAGCCGAAGCATATGGAATCCTGGCCATCTTATCTCTTTCTTCAAGTGTCTTTGGAGACATCTCTTTAGAAATATGGATACCATGTCTCACTGGTACAATCCTCTCTTGGAATCAAGCATATTGAACCTCTTTAAGACTTTTCCAAGTATAGACTTTGGGATAAACCAATTATTCTTTTCGCTCTATCTCTATAGATACGAATCCTAAGAATATAGGTTGCCTCCCCTAAGTCTTTCATAGAGAATGTATTTGACAACTATACCTTTACAGTTGTCAACATACCTGTGTCGTTACCCATCAATAGTATGTCATCCACATATAAGACAAGGAAAGTGATAGCACTATCACTAACCTTCTTATATACACATGGCTCATCCTCATTTTTTATAAAACCAAAGGATTTAATGGCTTCATCAAAATGGATGTTCCAACTCCTCGAAGCTTGCTTTAACCCATAAATGGATCGCTTTAGCTTGCATACCCTGGAACCATCTTGGGATTCAAAACCCCTGGGTTATTCCATGAAAATGTTTTCTTCAATATATCCATTGAGAAAAGCTGTTTTGACATCCATCTGCCAAATCTCATAATCATAGTATGCAGCTATTGCTAATAGAATCCTAACTGATTTAAGCATGGCAACAGGTGAGAAAGTCTCTTCATAGTCGATTCCTGCCTTTGGTGAAACCCTTTTGCTACTAGCCTTGCCTTATAGGTCTCTACCTTTCCATCAGAACCAATTTTCTTCTTGAAAACCCATTTATTCCCTATAGGTACAATACCTTCAGATGGGTCAACAAGATCCCAAACTTGATTCTTATACATGGAATCAATCTCGGATTTCATAGCATCAATCCATTTTGAAGAGTCTATATCTGATATAGCTTCTTCATAGGTAAGTGGATCATCTTTATGATCTACTTCTTCATGAGTAGACAACTCTTGTTCTTCATCATGAAGGAAACCATATCTCATTGGTTGATCAGAATTCTCCAATTCCAACTCTATCTGCCTTCCTTTGCCTCCTTCTTGAACAAACTGTTGTTCAAGAAATGTGGCATCTCTACTTATCACAACCTTTTGTGAAGTAGGCAAATAAAAATAATATCTAAAACTATCTTTTGGATATCCAACAAATCGACCTTTTTCTAATCTGGTCTCCAATTTATAAGTGTTCAGTTTTTTGATATAAGCTGGACAACCCCAAATCTTAACATGCTTAAGACTTGGTTTTCTTCCATGCCACATCTCAAAAGGTGTGGAAGAAACTGATTTTGATGGAATCTTATTCAGAATATACAAAGCTGATTCTAATGCAAATCCCCAAAAGGAGATTGGCATATCAGTATAGCTCATCATACTACGTACCATATCCAATAAGGTACGATTTCTCCTTTCAGATACACCATTTAGCTGTGGCATTCCTGGAGGAGTCAGCTGGGAAACAATGTCGTGCTCTCTCAAGTATTCATCAAATTCAGTACTCAAATATTCTCCTCCACGATCTGATCGAAGAGCTTTAATACTCTTTCCTATTTGATTTTTTACTTCAGATTTAAATTCTTTAAACTTTTCAAAGGATTCATGTTTGTATTTCATCAAATACAAATACCCAAACCTTGATTTATCATCAGTAAAGGTAATAAAATAATGAAAGCCCCCTCTAGCCATTTCTTTAAATGGACCACATACATCACTATGTATTAGCTCCAAAATATTTTCAGCTCTTAGCCCTTGTCCAACAAAGGGTGATCTAGTCATTTTGCCCTGAAGGCAAGATTCACAAGTTGGAGTAGGCTCAGAGACCAATGAGGATAGAATCCCCATTTTCTCCAATTTTGTAATCCTATCTTCTGCAACATGACATAACCTTAAGTGCCAAATATATTTTGAACTTGAGTTGATTTTCACTATAGCATTGCATTCATTTAGATCACTTGCATTCATTTTGTGTTTGTCATTATTATCCAAATAATAAAGACCATCATTCATATAACCCGAACCAACATATTTATTTCCAAAATAAATATTGCAAACATCATCTGTGAACTGAAATTCATAGCCATTTCTAGTCAAACTAGATATAGAAATGATATTCTTAAAAGCATCAGGTACATATAAAATATTATCCAAACACAAAACATGTCTAGACATGTAAAAAGATTTAGATCCTATGGCTAAAGCTTCAACAATTGAGCCATTGCAAATCCGGACTCTAACATCTTGAGAATGCAAGCTGCTACTATTTGCTAGTTCCTGTATATCATTAGAAATGTGAGAACTAGCACCAGTATCTAAAACCCAAGCTGTAGATGAATTATGAGTATCATCAGAATCTAAATAACAAGATATGGACATACCTTCCGAAGGTCTATCCTTCTTGTCCTTTAGAGAAGCAAGATACTCTGAGCAGTTCCTTTTCCAGTGCCCATCCTTCTGACAGTGGAAACACTTTCCTTTGCCTCCATCAGCTTTAGTCTTCCCTTTCTGTTTAGCTATTTTCTTAGAAGGACCAGGAATATGAGGTTTCTTTTTCTTATTGCCCTTCTTCTTGTTAAACTTTCCAGCAAAAGAAGATGCAATCAAAGCTACCTCTTTTCCTTTATTGCCCGTCATATTCTTTTGGGCAATAACCAGCATGTTGAGTAAACCAACTAAGGTGCATTCCTGTTGAGTCATATGGAAATTTGTCACAAAATTCCCAAAAGACTCGGGAAGGGACTAAAGGATCAAATCTGTCTATAGTTGGAAATCCATGTTGAAGTCAAGATGTTCCAATTGCTCAATCAGCCGAATCATCATGTGGATATGATCCCTAACATTCTGTCCCTCAGACATCCTCATACGGAATAACTGTCTAGATATCTCATACCTAGCATTCCTGCTATGCTCACCATATAACTCTTGTAGGTGAAGGAGGATCTCACTCGCACTCTGCATGTTCTCATGTTGCTTCTGTAACTCATTACTCATGAAAGCAAGCATGTAACACTTAGCTCTCATATCATGCTCCTTCCACTTATCCAAAGTTTTATGTTCCTCTTGTGTGGCCTCTGGACGTAAGGGACCAAGAACATTTGAATCTAGAATATATCCTATATGTTCAAGGTTCAGGACAAGTTTCAAATTTCTTAGCCAATCAGAGAGATTAGGTCCTGTCAACCTATTGCGATCAAGTATGCTTGCAAGGATATTGGATGGTGGTGGTTGTTCTATGCTCATTATTATCAGAAAATTAACTACAGAAAATAACCAGATTAATTAGTAAATGTATCATGTAATTAATCAAAATGATTATGGTCTTTTAATCAAATTGGTCCTCCTACTAACTTAGCGAATCCTACACTTCCAAAGTAGAAAACGAAAATCCTAGTTGCATGGATTTCTAGTGGGTGATTGAATTCTTATAATTCTATTGATCATCCTCACGTACATCCGTTATTGGAATTACAATAAACTATAAGTGAGCAACTCCTTGCTCATCACATCTCATGTGAGGTTCAATCCTTTACCTAGCCCCTAATGCTCAAAATCTAAGGTACATCCATTATTGACTTATCTTGCATTAGTTAAGTTGATCCCATTGAGCCAGTAATTATGCAAATAATTTTAATGTCCTTAGGTACATCCAATATTGGGCACCAAACCATTTACATATTTACAACATCTCATGCTTAATAATTATTCTTAAGAAAATCTCTTAAATTAATTGCATCTTATGCAACTATTTAAAATTTCTTAAAATAATTGCCCCAATGGAGGGCCTATGTTACAATTACTTTAATTATAGCATTTCCAACTTAATCATTTGTTTGGAAGATTTTATGGTCATCCTAATTACTATTTAGGTCTCACCTTGCACATTATCCATTTAGCATGCATATATCATATAATTGCATACATTCCCATACATCTCATGCAATCATGGATAAGTAGTAAATATGGTATAATCATGGACTTTCTAAGGGATTCAATTCTGAGCCATCAAGAATTGAATCAGGGCATTCCTAGGTGCATTTCATTCATTCATTTTACAAGAGTTGCTGAAGGAGTACATAATCAACACTTGATCTTGAATTCCTCCCACTGGTCCCACCAATGCTCTTGACCTCCTTGAACTTCTTGCAATCTAATATTACATAGTAATCCTTGGCATACCAAGGCGAATTTACAAGAACTTAAATAAAAAAAATTAGAACCCAAAAATTATTACAAACTTAATAATACATGCTCAAAATAAATTAAAATAAATTAATTAATTTATAATCCCAAAGAAACATAAAAAAAATAAATCCAATCACATTGGTCTTTTATAGTCCATGATCATCCATCATGCATATCACTATTTAACAATTAAATAAAACATACATACTTAAATTAAATTGAATATCTCATATTCAACTTAAAAATTCAGATTTGAATATGATTCAAATAAATTTAAAAATTCATATTTGAATCCAAACAACCTTAAAAATTCAGATTTGAATCATATTCAAATATTTCTTAAAAAAATCAGATTTGAATCACATTCAAACATTTTTTAAAAAATTAGATTTGAATATTATTCAATCAACTTTAAAAATTCAGATTTGAATATGATTCAAACAACTTTCAAAATTCAGATTTGAATCACATTCAAACAACTTTTAAAATTCAGATTTGAATCACATTCAAATAATTTTTAAAATTCTGATTTGAATCATAATTTAATTGTGTGATAGAAAATACTAATTAAACACTTTAATTAGTCAAAAAATAGGCCTTAGATCATACAACAATTGCAGTATTAAAAGCCAAACCTTGAACCACCCATGGAAGCCAAACCATGCGCACCATTGATGGTATTTTTCAAGCATGCCGCCACACCTCCATTGCAACCAGCAATGGATAAATCATCTCATGATCGAAAAACACAATTAAATCATATAATCAACAATCTAAATGGCAAATAAAGTGGCTCTGATACTAATTGAAGGAACGGAAGCGTGAAAAATACAAGTTTATGCTATTAAATTCAAAATTTTCACCTAGGGTCACATGTATCATGCAAGATTTATTTTTATCTATTTGATTTCAATGATAAACAACATATTAAAACTCCTTTAATATGTTTTTGGATTTGTATTTGCCATTTAAGATTTTAAAATTAATCATATTAATTTTAGAACCCTAGATTAAATCAAGAACAAACACACTAATCTCTTGATGCACGGCAGTGTATTTGCGCCTTTGAGATGCGTCTTTAGGACACCAGATGCTGTCCCTCTAGCTTGTCCACACTAAGAACACCTATGGTAGCCCTTGAACAGCTTCTAAAGCTTTTTCTATTATTTAGAAAATCAAGTTCTGCCTTTTCAGAGATTAAAGATGTAAACAGGACACTAGAAACGATTTCTAATATTTTTAATTCAAGAGATTGATGGCTAATCTCTTTGAATTGATGAAAGATGAAGAAGAAGAAGAGATGGAGAGCCTCAAAATGGCATGACAAAGGAGGAGTGGCTACTGGTTGTCTTATTTTTAATTATAACAACACTTATATAGCTAGGTCAACACATTAAACCCTTGCCACATGTCACCCTCTGATTGGTTCTAGGTTTAATTGACCCAATCACATTGTGCCAAGTGTCAAACCTATATTTAATCTTAATTTTAATCATCTTACATGATTAAAAAACATTTGACAAGCTTATGTGTAATTCCATGTGTCACCATCTCATGGTGCCACATGTCACCCTGTGAAATGACCAAAATGCCCCCGTGTCTTAATTTTGAGTTCTTAACCCAAAATAATTATTTCTCTTCTTCTAATCAATTTATATCAAATATAAATTAATTAATTAATCTCTATTAATTAATTTCTCATTAATTAAATTCATATTTAAACACTTTAAATATAAATTTAACTTATACTATACATCCAATAATCTAGATTTGGTTTGAAGTCATGCTAGGGACTTTGCAATTTAATTGCAAACCAAACCTATTTAATTAATCAATTAAACTCTTTAATTAATTAATTAAATCATATTTAATTAGGTGATAACTTGTGTATGTGTGTGACTTACTAGGCTCATCACTAATTGGCAATGAGATATGATATCAACTCTTAATATCATCAGAACTCTTTCTTACCATAAATGATTTCTCTAAATCATTTTATGCACCTCATAGACCATGGTTAACACCTAGCATAACATGCCATGGCTACCTAATTAGTAATAAGGTTTACCTTAAATGAACCTATAATCATATGTTACCATGCACTGGAATCTCTCTGTTACAAAATCCCAACTCAAGCTGGAGTCATGGTTTATGTCAAACTCTATTTGCTATGAATATTATTGCTCTTTTAATTCCAGTTCTTGATTAAAAAGATTTTCTCATCAGAAACTCTTTTCTGAATAAATCTATTTGTCCTGGCCAGGAACTTAAAACATCAAGAACAATTAAAGGAACATAGAATTTTATCTCTATTTACTTAGAGGAACATATTCCATCTTGATCAACACCTACCTCCATATATAACTAGTAGGAGCCAACACATGCCCATATACCTATACACAGTACAAGTATGAAAGCAGTATCAAACTCAAACTACCTATATACAAGATAACTATGCTATCTCAGGTCTAAAGATTATATGCACTGATATGATTTATGACAAAACATTGACAAGAGTAAATTCCATGTGCTTGTCATAAGTGTCACTGGTTCGGCCTACTTATCATTTATAAGTGCCTATCATGTTTGCTATATGGCATGAGACTCACCATTCCATCTTATTTATATCTCATATAAATAACTTGGTAACAAACATGAATATAATCCTTCTGGATAAGTCATGTCCTTATTATGAAGTATCCTCGATTGTGAACCTATTTATGATACTTTGTGCTAGAAATACTGTCACTCATATTCTTAACAACTTCTTAACAACTTAAGAATAATATTTGTAACAAAATATCAATGGACCTTTTCTATTACACATAAATATATTATGTAAACGGAAAAGTGGAAATGCCTTTTATTAATAAAAACATGTACAAGATACATACTAAATGATATGCTTCAGGGCATACTACTAACAGTGTAAAATATTTAAATATTGTGATTTGAAATTGGTTTTGATTCACACTTAGCATGGCAATATCACTATGTTCCTCCTCCATTTATGGGGTGAGTATGACTATATTGCTCCCTTTCTGACTTGCCAGTCTGAGGTGAGTATGGATGAGTACTCATTAGCTAGCTACCCACCTTCCTCATTGATTTTGATTAGTGGGGTGAGTTTGTCTTATCGTGGTTTACAACACGGCATGTTCGGAAAAATTTGTGTTATGACCTAAATTGTGTTATTGATTGGCAACATTGTGTTATTAAATTGTTTGATCGAATTTGTGTTATATGAGCTTTGAAAATTGTAACATGAAATTGTAAATTATTTGAATTGTAAATTGTCAATAAAAGTTTTATCTACCGCATTTTAAATTGTTATTGTGCACCACTAAGTAAATTTTACTCAGTGATAGCTTTTTCATTGCTGTCGCAGGTAGACAGATAGATAAAGCAGCAGAGTAGGCTACTTGTGACTTCGCATTGGGATTTTGCCGGGTATATTGAGTATACCACTTCCTTGTAAATGTTATTGTAATATATGTAAACTGTATGTATATATTGTACTTGGTCTTAAGTAGTTGTAAAATAAAGCTATAAATTATTTTGGCCTGTCAAAATGTTGTATTACAATTCTCTTATTTCGGCTTTTGAAATACTCATTTATTTTGCACTTTATCTTTGGAATTGCTGAAAATGATATTGAATTGAGTTTGAACCGTGTTGAGGACATTGATTTGATTTGAGCCATATTGGAGTTTGGGATTGAACAAATGTATTGCAAGTGCTTTTCATAGGTTTTTGAAGAACTTTTTTTCTCCAAATACAGACGGCACTCTGCCGAAATTTTTACAGAAATTATTGATACTTCAGATTTGTTATTTGGTTTCACTTCAGTTTAAAAAAATTTTAACACCTGTCAAAAGTGCTCACTATTGTAAAAAGAAATAAGAAAAGGTTTAAAATCCCTTGCAGTGTATTTAATGGGTTATCAGTAGACGAAGTTTGTTAATTCATTAGGTATACTACGGGATCATGTTATGTCTTACGAAGGGGTAAGGTGTAACAAAGAAAGAGACCTAAAACTTTGTTTCAGGCAACTTCCTCAAATTATAAATGTATAAGGCCAAAATTTAAGGTCAAATCCATTGACCTAATTGAGGACCATGCCAATATAAGACCTTTGAGTCCAAGTCAATAATTTGACTATAAATAATTCTAAAAGACTTGACAAATTACAAGTAAAATTTCTAAATGACTATAAGACATAGGGCAACAAATCCTATGAAGCACACTAGGCCTAAATGTCATTATAAGTAGTCCAAATAAATTAGTAAATTTCAGAATCAAAATGACTACTAAGGGAACCGAAATTCAAATTTGACCTAGTTATGGTTAATTGACCATAACTTGTGTTATACAACTCCAAACGGAGTAATTCAAAAGGGAAATTAAAGAAGACACAATAAGAAACAATTTGATGAAGAGAATTTTGCTAATTTCACCCTATAGCCTGACCCAATAGAATAGTAACCATTTGCCATGAAATCTAAAAATTTAAAATCACATATACTTAGCCTTGAATTAAGTTTGGAAATCAATGCCAATGAGCATAAACTCAAAATGAGGAATCTTAGTGCAACTAGAATCAACATATCTATTCAGTGTGGAAAAGTCAACATTTATGTTTGACTAGTAATGTGAATAAGAAATATAATGACTTAATAAATCACATGAATGTATGAATGGGACATTAGTCCAATAATCAGAGACAAGAAAAATGCTTTGAGCACAATGGTACTTCAGAACAATTGATATAAAATGTGATCTGTCTGATGATCTACTAATAATAGTGACATGTTGATACTAGAATCAACCTATCCATGATGCATAAAAAGGTGAACAATTTTGTTGACCAGTGAAAGGCATAAAGACGTATAAACCCTAAGAATAAAGAATTAAAAATGTAACCTTGTAATATGCCCTAGTTTGCCTAATTGACTAGTTTGGATAGGTTGGCATGCCAATAAGATTCGAATAGCTGTTCTGTAAATGGCTTTACGCCATATTGTGTTTTCTGGCTTATTATGCCATACTATGATTTTAATAGCCTATGGCTATATAAATTGTGTTATTATACTCGGCTTAATGCCTGATTGATTATATGGCTTTTTAGCCATACTGTTTGCACACCAGGAGATACTTTGTGATCGATGGTGTGACGGCTTGAGGTACTAAGTACCTAGTGCTAGTATATTCGTTTATCTAATCTAGTCAGTGTATAGGCTATACGGGCAGTCTATTAAAACATTATTCAATTCATGAAGTTAAGTTAAGTTAAGTATAATGAAATTTCAGTATAATTAAGTTAAGTATTGAATGAAATGAGTAAAAGAGATTAGCAATAGAAATATAACAAAAATACAATTTGCAGAACCGTAGAGACTTAAAATACAATACAGTTAGAATAATTTGTATACTAGGCATTATTACTGAAAGGTTATAACTTAGTACTTCCAAAGAGGATCAAACTAGTATATAAGATAGTTGATACTAAAAATATCATGCCAAAATTAAATTGATTCCTGAGTATCTAAATTATGATTTATTTCTTTCTTTCTTTATTTGTATATATTATTTCTTGCTATACTATTGCACCACTAAGCAGAAATGCTTAACGCGATGGAACTATTTTCCTTGCGCAGATACTTTGACTGAGATTTTGGAGTTCAAATCTGCAGAAGTGTCAGAAGAGTTCAAGGTTGTCACCTTCTCAGCAATGCATGTGAATAGGCCTCATATTACACATGTTATGCATTTTGTTCATTCTAAGTATATTGTAAATTATTTGTATATCCTGTACTTGAAAAACTTATGTAATTAGTTGGCAAATTATGTAAGTTAATGAAATGTAAGAATTCTAATATATGAGTTAAGTATCTGATCATGATGATTCTGATTGAGATTGAGTATGAGAAATTTTGAGACTGATTATGAGTTGTGAATTTGAGTATATATTGAAATTGTTTTTGGCAGGTTCAGAAGAATTGTTAGTCCAAATTACAGCCAGCACTTTGCCGGACTGTCATTAAAATTTTTGAAATTTTCAAATTAGTTAGATTTTGATAAAAGTAAAAATAGCCTAAACCTTAGATAAAGTTTTTAAATAAATAAACAAAGAACTGTAATGTAATCATATAAGATCAGGTGCTCCGGCACTCCGTGTGACACACCTTGCTCGGCTACACTGTAGACAGGTGAGGGGTTTTACATTTAGTGGTATCAGAGCATGGTTTAGGTGTTCCTAGGCACAGATAAGTAGAAAGAACTGGTGTGCATACATGCATTGCATTCATAAAAGTCGAGGTGACACTAATGCAGATCTGTTTACTTTTGATTATTCAAGGTTAAGATATGGACTCAGAGTCACAGAGGGCATTAGAAAAAGAAGTAGAAAACCTAGTTCATGAGTTTATAACGTAGTGACTATGTAATGTTCTCGATGTTTGTATTGTAAGCTACAGATTACAGTACCGATGTGGGATTATTGTGTAGAGCTACATGCTTCCTCGTGGTACAATAAAATAAGAATATTTGTAAGTAATCTATAATTTGATACAGTTACGCTCAAATAGAGTACTATTACAGGACATAAATGTGAAAATTCTAGTCAGAAATTTAAAACTTCAAAACTAGTACATCGAAAGATCACACTTGTAAGATAGCTAGAGTTAATGACTCGGTTATACTAATGTGGACTACCATTACCACAAAAATTGCTATGAACTTAGAGAATTCATTATGGCTATAAATTAGAAAGAACACCTTAAGGATGAAGATATCTGGACATCGATATGGAGTCTTATCAGTATTTTAATATTTTTAACAGAAAGGAATGATGTAGGTATTTGAGAATACATTTAGAAATTGTATTGATGCTCTCTCCGAAAGAAAGAATAAATAACTTCCACTGATGGAGTTTATGTGCAGTGATATTTATTAAATAAGCATGATGATAACAAGATATATGGTTTTGTATGAAACAAATGCAGAATACCTAGACAATGGTAAGTTAACAGAATTGGAATTGGTAAAAGAGACTAAAGGATTGGTAAAGAATCCTTGTATGAGAGATCAAGAAACTAATGAATAATAGAATTTCATGAGTAGGAATACTAAAGGTAAAGGAAAACAATGATGGAAAAGTGAATAAAATTATGAGATAACGATAAGCTCAGTTGTTTGAATCCGATGAATTTCGAGGACGAAATTCCTTTTTAGAGGGGAAGAGTTGTAACACCCTTATTTTCGTAGTCCGTACGTCCTACTATTCTGATGGCTAATGTCTACCTCGGAAAGTCAAAATATCTAGAACTACATTTAATTGACAGTAAGAAAGCATAAAATAATGAAATATGTGATGAAAAAAATTAAGAAAAAATAAAAGAGATAAAATGTGACTAAGTTAAATGAGCCAAACCCGTAGCAATGGGTGACCGCACTAGGAAGTTACTGCAAGGACCGTTGACTAGCCCTGGACTGCGGGAAATCCTAAGAAATATTTTTAGGACATAATTAAAGGATTACTGAGGTGTAATTGACATTGAAAATGTCAAATAAAATTTAGTAAGTCAATATAAACAAAAACAAAAATTTAAGAAATCGGCGGGTCAATAAGTTAATCGGTAGTACCGAAAAATTCGAAATACAACCCGAAGAGGGGCATTTTGGTCAATTAACAACTATAATTGACTTTTGACCTTAATGTCCATTAAAAATATGTAGTATTAAAATTTGAAAATTACATGAAAAATGAAATTATACATGAAATGCAATTAAGGAAAAATGAGTGGTATAATTTGGAATAATTAAAAGTGGATTATTAAACTAATTAACCTAAGGTTAGTGGTGTAACACCCTCCCGGTAACCACTCCGTACATCCTACTGTTCCGGTGACCGGTGTCGGTCCGGACAGCTAGAACGTCCGGAAAAATATTTAAACTAAAGTCAGGAACCATAATTAACTCAAATATTAATAAGAAACACTTAGTAAAAATTTTAGAAATAAAATACAACCAAGCCAAACGAGCCGGTGCCCAAGCGATGGGTAACCGGAGGGAAGTTGCGGTTCTCGCAACGAGGAGCCCTAGACCCGGGGGAAAAATTATAAAATAACTTTTGGGACTCCAGAGAAGGGTTATTGAGGTTCCCATGGCATTAGAATGCCAAGAAAATACCTAGAAAAATTTTTCAATCGGTACAGACAATTTTGACCCGTTCAGCCAAATGGAGGGCATTTTGGTCATTTCGCCTTCAGAGGTGATTTTTGGCCGACTTGTCCAGTTGAGTAAATAATTAATATGACATAAAATATGAAGAAACATTTCTAAAAATGAAATTGGAAATGAGTAGTGAAAGAAAAGAAAAGAAAATGCAAAATAATGCAAATAATGACATAGTATGATGTCATTTAAAATTACCAACCAATCACCATTAAGCAACTATTTGACTAACAAATAAAAGAGGTTAAAAGAAGACCAAAATAACAAAAAAATGCAGCAGCCATCCCTCCTTTCCCATTGCAGCCGAAATCCCTTCACCATGCTCCTCCATTTTTGGTTCTTGAAAGCTTCAAATTTCCATGCTTCCTCACCCTAAAACCCATAAGTCCCTTCATCAAAAATTAATCCCACACCTAGACAAAGCTTTTGGCAGCCAAGAAAAGGAAGAAAAGTGAAGTTTTGAGTTGGGAAAAATATGCCCTATTCAAGGTTAGTGCACATATATACTTAAATCTCCTTTATTCCATGTTAAAGCCTTAAAGTGAGCAAGAATTTGTCACTTAAATGAATGAAATTTATGCTTATGCATGCCTTGAATTTCGGCAGCCCTAAGTAAGGAACAATAAGGGAGTGTTTGGATGGTTTTAATGGACTTAGCATGAATTGGAGATTATGTTTAAGCTATATATCTACATAGATGTTGAACTAGTGTGCTAATTGAGGTTTATGGGTAAATTACATTGGACATTAGGGTTTTGAGGAATGAAAAATTAACTTGGCTTATCAAACTGTTAAAGAACACTCTAATGGTCAATAAGTGACCATTTGAGGTATGTTGACCACAATTTGGACTGAAAAATGGTATGGCAAAGTCTAGGTGTGAGCTGCCCTAGGACAGCAGCAAATGGACTGAAATTTCAGTCCAATTACATAGCCATAACTTTGGCTGTGTTAGTCCAATTGGTGTTTGGCCAATTGGACATGAAACTAGGCTTATAATGGCAAATTTTTTCTGAAGAAACCATGCCCAAAAGACCAAAGCAAGAGGACCAAAACTTGGCCCCAATCCGGATACCCTGAAACTGATTCTGCAGAATTGACCAAATGAATAGTAAGGCCATAACTCACTATAGATTTGGTCAATTGACCTGAAATTTTTACAGCAACAAGTTAAGATATAGACAAACAACTTTCATGAAGGAACCTACCCCAAATTATGGCCAGAACCTAACCCAAATGGCAGTGGCACTCACTGTTCATGTTACTGTAGATATGGTAATTTCTGCAGAATGCAAATCCGGCCAGCTGTGGTTTTTGGACCATATCTGGAGCTACAAAACTCCAAATGGAGTGATTCAAAAAATTAAATTCAACTAGACAAAATAAGGAAAAACTTTCATGTTTTCCATTTCTTCAAATTCTCACTGCAACAGTGTCCAATGGAACAGTGAAGTTGGGTCTCAAAAACTGAAATTTTCTGCCCTCTTGGTTTTAAGTTAGAAATGGTAATGGTGACCAATTCTAACAAGTTTTAAATGTAAAATGTGGTATGTTGGGAGTGCCAAAGTCAATGTACATATTTTCTATCCAAAAGTCAACATTTTTGTTGATCAAAGAGGTGAATAGTGACACCAAAACTTGAAATGCACAAATTGAAGAATTTAAAAGTTTCAAATGCCCTAGTATACCTAACATGATTGGTTTGGATAGTTTGGCATGCCAATAGGGTTCAGTTAGTAGTACTGCATATGGCAATATGCCATTCTGTGATTTCATGGCTTTTAGCCATTCTGACTTTATATTGAGACTTGGCCTTGTGCCTGATACTATTCTGACTTGTTAGCTGTTACATTTGCCTGCCGGAGATGCATATGTGACCGATGGTGTGGCGAGGTACTAGGTACCCGGTGCGGTTACCCATTATCGATCCGATGCGTCTAGTGTAGGTTACTTGGGGCAACCAAATGAATAAAAGTGAACAAAGTTAATGAAATAATGAATATAGCAACACCAAACAAAGAAAGCATACACATTCTATACACATTCATTTTCTTGCTATTTTCTTCTATTATATTATTGCACCACTAAGCATTATTGCTTAGCACGTTGCTTTTGCCACGCGTAGGTACTGGAGATACAGATCGTGAGCCCAGTAGACCGCAGACTGGGTGAGTCCATCCTGCAGTTCTGCACAGTGTCCGTGTCACCTCGTCACCTGCAGTGCATTGGTAGGACACTAGATGTCATTTTGTCATTTTGTAATTAATTTTTATTTTCTCATATGTATTTGGGATTTATGTAATGTATTTTGAGGTTGATGTAAATAATAAAGATTTATGGTTATGTATGGAAGTAATTTGAGTATTTAATTATTGTTTATATATGAGAGCCCTGAGAAAGGGATGTTTGAGAAATGAAAAGGTTGTTGAGACCTAAAATTGAAAAATTGTTGAGATCTTGATATTGGAGTTGAGAATGAATGAATTTATTTATTGGAAGTGTTTTTAACAGGTTCCGAAGAACGGTTTTCTCCATTTTTAGCCGGTACTTCGCCGGATTTTCTATAAAATTTTCGAAACCTCAAATAAATAAAAATTTTACTAAATGGCTTAAATAAAGTATATTTCATAAATGATATGCAAAAGCATGATATAAATTAATTAAGGTATATTAGAGTGTGCCGATACACCGTGTGACATTACTTACTCGGGTATGCTGTACACGGGTAAGGGGTGTCACATTTAGTGGTATCAGAGCACGGTTTAGGCGTTTCTGGGCCTAGATTGAGTCCATACCATGCATTGCATTTGTAAGAGTCGAGGTGACACTAACGCAGATCTGTTTATCCTTCTTATTTTGAATAGGATATGGACCCTTCATCTCAGAGAGCCATTGAGGAGGAAGTGGAGAGTCATGCTCCACTGCAGTGGCGAGGCCCGGGGCATGAGAGAATGCGCTCCGCCACTCAACGAGCACCTGCTCGGCCTCCACGAGCCATGTTTGACAAATGGCCGACTTCTTTAGACAAATGGCCGAGTAATGCCAGCACCACCACCACCACGGCTCCACGCAGTAAATCACACTGGAAAGGCTAAGAAAGTTTGGGGCGGTGGATTTCTTGGCAAGAGAAAATGACTGCTGTGCGGTAGAGAATTGGTTGAGCAGAGCAGAGTCCTAAAACAACTCCACTCCATAGCAAAACACGGAAGCTGCCATCTCTTTCTTTGCAAGATGATGCTTATGAGTGGTGGGACACGGTGTCGATGAAGTGCGAAGCGCAACTTGGGATTTCTTTCTCTCGAATTCAAGAAGAAGTATGTGGATCTGTATATTTGGAAGAGAGAAGAAGGGAATTCATTAACTCGAGGCAGGTTGTCGATGGCTGAATATGAGAAGGAATTCGTAAGATTAAGCCGTTATGGAAGGGAGATAGTCCCTAATGAAGCTGAAAGGTGCAAGAGATTTGAAGAGGGACTAAATGATAACATCAAGATCCAGCTCACTGCCTTGGGAATCACAGAATTTACCAAGTTAGTGGAAGCGGCAATAAAGGTTGAAAAAGTAAGAATTAGTGAGTGGACTAGAAGAGAGAGACAGCAGAAGAGGGGACCGGGTCAGTTGAGTTCAGCTCCTGCATCAGGGAAGAAGTTCAAGGGTCCTCTTGCACAAAGTTCGGGTCAGCCACAGGGCCAGGGTCAATCTCAGGGGCCCAGGCCACAGTTCACCCCTAGGAGAGGTCAGTCCACACCATCAGTGGGCAGCTCTCCAGGGATGGGGTTCAGGGGACCAGCCCCAACATCTTCTGCATGTCCACACTGCCTTAAATGGCACAAGGGGGAGTGTTGGAGAGTAACTGGTGCCTGCTTGAGATGTGGGTCGACAGAGCATTAGCTGAGAAATTGTCCACGCAGAACCACTACAACTGCTCCAACACAAGCAGACAGACCTGCTCCTGCACCACCAAGGGGTAGAAGGTCTGGTAAATCCGAAGCTGTGGGACCATCTCAGAGGCCTGCATCTGAGCTAGCAGAGAGGCCAGATAACAGACCACCTGCCAGAAATTATGCCCTGAGAGCTCAGGAGGAGCAAGATGCCCCGGACGTCATCAGGGGTACGTTCTCCCTCTACACTACACCTGTGCATGCATTGGTGGATCCAGGATCCACTCATTCCTATATTTGCATCAACTTACCCGTAGAAAGGGGGATACTAGTAGGGGAGAGTGACCAAGACATTCTGGTCACTAATCCATTGGGTCACAGTGTGGTAGTGAACAAAGTATATAAGGGTTGCCCATTAAGGATTCAGGGGTATGAATTCTTGGCAGACTTGATTGAGTTGCCTTTCCACGAGTTTGACGTGATTTTGGGAATGGAATGGTTGTCACGTCATCAGGCAATAGTTGATTGCAAATTGAAGAGGATTTCTCTGAAAACTTCTGAGGGTAATGAGATCACTGTTGTGGGGGAAAGGACAGATTTTTTGTCCAATGTTATCTCAGCCACAGTTGCAAGAAGAATGATGAGAAAAGGCTGTGAAGCCTACCTAGCACATGTGGTGGATACTAGGCAGGCTAAGCCAAACTTGAGTGACATACCCACAGTAAGAGACTTCCCAGAGGTATTTCCTGAAGAGTTGCCTGGTTTGCCACGAAAGGAAGTTGAATTTGCTATTGAGACACTTTGCCAGTCTGACACCCATTTCCATTGCTCCTTATAGGATGGCACCCCCGAATTGAGGAGTTGAAAACTTCGGTTGCAAGAGTTGCTTGATAAGGGGTTCATACGCCTGATGTGTCACCATGGGGAGCTCGGTCTGTTTGTGAAAAGAAGGATGGGACTTTGAGGCTTTGCATTGATTCTGGCGATTAAACAAAGTGACCGTGAAGAACAAATATCCGTTGCCTAGAATTGATGATCTGTTTGATCAGTTGAAGGGAGCAGGAGTACTTTCTAAGATTGATCTCAGATCAGGGTATCATCAGTTGAGAGTGAAGGATGTAGATGTGCCCAAAACTGCATTCAGGAGCCGGTATGGGCATTATGAGTTCCTGGTGATGCCCTTTGGCCTAACAAATGCACCAGCGGCATTCATGGACCTTATGAACCGTATCTTCCATCCATACCTGGATCGGTTCGTAGTGGTTTTTATTGATGATATTCTGGTGTACTCTAAGACCAGGGAAGAACATGATGAACATTTGAGGATTGTTCTGTAAATCCTGCGGGAAAAGAAGCTGTATGCTAAGTTGTCCAAGTGTGACTTTTGGCTGAATGAGATTGCATTCCTTGGACACATAGTGTCAGCTGATGGGATTAGGGTGGATCCCAAGAAAATAGAAGCAGTGATGGAATGGAAGCCTCCCAGAAATACAACTGAGGTCAGAAGCTTCTTGGGGCTAGCTGGGTATTACAGAAGATTTGTTAAGGGATTTTCCCTAATAGCTACTCTAATGACCAAGTTGTTACACAAGAATGTCAGATTTGACTGGAATGACAAGTGTCAGACCAGTTTTGAGAAGTTGAAGGCTATGTTGACAGAGGCACCCGTATTAACACAACCAGTGTCAGGAAAGGACTTCGTGGTCTACAGTGATGCCTCTCATAATGGGTTAGGGTGTGTATTGATGCAAGAGGGGATGGTGGTCGCCTATGCTTCCAGGCAGTTAAGGCCACATGAACAGAACTACCCTACCCATGATCTAGAGCTTGCAGCAATTATCTTCGCACTGAAGATATGGAGGCATTACTTGTATGGTGAAAAGTGCTACATTTACACAGACCACAAGAGTCTAAAATATTTGCCAACTCAGAGGGAGCTCAACCTTAGACAGAGGCGATTGATTGAGTTCCTGAAGGATTATGACTATGTAATTGACTACCATCCTGAGAAGGCAAATGTAGTTGCTGATGCTTTGAGCAGAAAGTCCATCACAGCTTTGAGATCATTGAATGCCTGTCTAACCTTGATTCGAGATGGAGCTATTTTGGCTGAGTTGCAAGTGAGGCCAAACTCACAGCAGAGATACTAGATGGGCGAAGGTAGATGAGAAGCTAATGGCTATTATGAGCAAAATCCCGGAGGAAAAGCGGTGACTATGAGGTGAAAGCAGACGGGTATGCACTACAAAGGAAGACGTGTGTACGGATAACGGGAATTGAAAGCGAGATTCTAAAAGAGGCACACACTAGTGTATATGCTATGCACCTGTGAAGTACAAAGATGTATCATGATCTGAAGCTCCAATATTGGTGGCTGGTATGAAGAAGGACATAGTGACTACGTGACTAAATGCTTGACATGTCGGCAAGTCAAGGCGAACATCAAGTTCCATCGGGTTTGCTCTGACCTATACGCATACCTGAATGGAAATGGGATCGGGTCACCATGGATTTTGTAAGTGGGCTACCTCTCACCCGGAAGAAACATGATGCAGCATGGGTGATAGTTGATAGATTGACGAAGTCAGCACACTTTCTGCCAGTTAGGACTGACTACTCACTAGAGAGGTTAGCAGAATTGTATATCAGTGAGATAGTTAGACTGCATGGAATCCCACTTTCCATCATATCTGATCGAGACCCAAGATTTACATCGAGATTTTGGAAGAAGTTGCATGAATCCTTGGGTATACAACTCCATTTCAAAGATGACTTTCCATCCTCAGACGGATGGGCAATCTGAAAGAGTAATCCAGGTAAATAATTGAAACCAATGAAATTGATGCAAATATTGAATTGAAATGATAACAATAACGTGAAATACTTGTCAGGTCCTTGAGGATATGCTGAGGAGTTGTGTCATTGAGTTTGAGGGAAGCTGGGATAGATACCTCCCACTAGCAGAATTTGCATACAACAATAGCTATCAAGCTAGTATCCAAATGGCCCCGTATGAAGCACTGTATGGGAGAAAATGTAGAACTCCAGTGTGCTGGACTGAATTGGGCGAAGACAAACTGGTAGGGCCAGACCTGGTGAAATAGGCTAAGGAGAAGGTGAAATCAATCAAAGCCAACTTAAAGGTTGCTTCAGACAGACAGAAATCTTATGCCGACCTGAAGAGAAAAGAAATAGAATATGTGGTTGGCGACAAAGTGTTCCTCAAGGTGTCACCATGGAGGAAAGTATTGAGGTTTGGAAGGAAAGGTAAGTTAAGCCCTAGGTTCATTGGCCCATATGAAGTCATTGAACGTGTGGGTCCAGTGGCCTATAGGCTAGGTTTACCACCAGAGCTGGACAAGATCCACAATGTGTTCCACGTGTCCATGCTCAGAAGATACTGCTCAGATCCTTTGCATGTCATCTCCAGAGAAGAAATTGAAATACAGCCGGATTTGACATACGAAGAAGAACCTCTACGGATCTTGGCTCGGGAAGTGAAAGAGTTGAGAAACAAGCAAATTCCATTGGTGAAAGTGCTTTGGAGGCACCACAACACCGAGGAGGCAACTTGGGAAAGTGAAGAGTCGATGAGGCAACTGTTCCCTCAACTGTTTGCATCAGGTAAATTTCGAGGACGAAATTTAAATTAGAGGGGAAGAGTTGTAACACCCTCCCGGTAACCACTCCGTACATCCTACTGTTCCGGTGACCGGTGTCGGTCCGGACAGCTAGAACGTCCGGAAAAATATTTAAACTAAAGTCAGGAACCATAATTAACTCAAATATTAATAAGAAACACTTAGTAAAAATTTTAGAAATAAAATACAACTAAGCAAAACGAGCCGGTGCCCAAGCGATGGGTAACCGGAGGGAAGTTGCGGTTCTCGCAACGAGGAGCCCTAGACTCGGGGGAAAAATTATAAAATAATTTTTGGGACTCCAGAGAAGGGTTATTGAGGTTCCCATGGCATTAGAATGCCAAGAAAATACCTAGAAAATTTTTTCAATCGGTACAGATAATTTTGACCCGTTCAGCCAAACGGAGGGCATTTTGGTCATTTTGCCTTCAGAGGTGATTTTTGGCCGACTTGTCCAGTTGAGTAAATAATTAATATGACATAAAATATGAAGAAACATTTCTAAAAATGAAATTGGAAATGAGTAGTGAAAGAAAAGAAAAGAAAATGCAAAATAATGCAAATAATGACATAGTATGATGTCATTTAAAATTACCAACCAATCACCATTAGGCAACTATTTGACTAACAAATAAAAGAGGTTAAAAGAAGACCAAAATAACAAAAAAATGCAGCAGCCATCCCTCCTTTCCCAAAGCAGCACAAATCCCATCACCATGCTCCTCCATTTTTGGTTCTTGAAAGCTTCAAATTTCCATGCTTCCTCACCCTAAAACCCATAAGTCCCTTCATCAAAAATTAATCCCACACCTAGACAAAGCTTTTGGCAGCCAAGAAAAGGAAGAAAAGTGAAGTTTTGAGTTGGGAAAAATATGCCCTATTCAAGGTTAGTGCACATATATACTTAAATCTCCTTTATTCCATGTTAAAGCCTTAAAGTGAGCAAGAATTTGTCACTTAAATGAATGAAATTTATGCTTATGCATGCCTTGAATTTCGGCAGCCCTAAGGAAGGAACAATAAGGGAGTGTTTGGATGGTTTTAATGGACTTAGCATGAATTGGAGATTATGTTTAAGCTATATATCTACATAGATGTTGAACTAGTGTGCTAATTGAGGTTTATGGGTAAATTGCATTGGACATTAGGGTTTTGAGGAATGAAAAATTAACTTGGCTTATCAAACTGTTAAAGAACACTCTAATGGTCAATAAGTGACCATTTGAGGTATGTTGACCACAATTTGGACTGAAAAATGGTATGGCAAAGTCAAGGTGTGAGCTGCCCTAGGACAGCAGCAAATGGACTGAAATTTCAGTCCAATTACACAGCCATAACTTTGGCTGTGTTTGGCCAATTGGACATGAAACTAGGCTTATAATGGCACATTTTTGCTGAAGAAACCATGCCCAAAAGACCAAAGCAAGAGGACCAAAACTTGGCCCCAATCCGGATACCCTGAAACTGATTCTGCAGAATTGACCAAATGAATAGTAAGGCCATAACTCACTGTAGATTTGGTCAATTGACCTGAAATTTTTACAGCAACAATTTAAGATATAGACAAACAACTTTCATGAAGGAACCTACCCCATATTATGGCCTGAACCTAACCCAAATGGCAGTGGCACTCACTGTTCATGTTACAGTAGATATGGTAATTTCTGCAGAATACAAATCCGGCCAGCTGTGGTTTTTGGACCATATCTGGAGCTAAAAAACTCCAAATGGAGTGATTCAAAAAACGAAATTCAACTAGACAAAATAAGGAACAACTTTCATGTTGTCCATTTCTTCAAATTCTCACTGCAACAGTGTCCAATGGAATAGTGAAGTTGGTTCTCAAAAACTGAAATTTTCTGCCCTCTTGGTTTTAAGTTAGAAATGGTAATGGTGACCAATTCTAACAAGTTTTAAATGTAAAATGTGGTATGTTGGGAGTGCCAAAGTCAATGTACATATTTTCTATCCAAAAGTCAACATTTTTGTTGATCAAAGAGGTGAATAGTGACACCAAAACTTGAAATGCACAAATTGAAGAATTTAAAAGTTTCAAATGCCCTAGTATACCTAACATGATTGGTTTGGATAGTTTGGCATGCCAATAGGGTTCAGTTAGCAAGATCTTGCATATGGCAATATGCCATTCGTGATTTCATGGCTTTTAGCCATTCGACTTTGTATTGAGACTTGGCCTTGTGCACGATACTATTCTGACTTGTTAGCCATTACATTTGCACTGCCGGGAGATGCATATGTGACCGATGGTGTGGCCAGAGGTACTAGGTACCTAGTGCGGTTACCGTTATCGATCCGATGCGTCTAGTGTAGGTTACTTGGGGCAACCAAATGAATAAAAGTGAACAAAGTTAATGAAATAATGAATATACCAACACCAAACAAAGAAAGCATACACATTCTATACACATTCATTTTCTTGCTATTTTCTTCTATTATATTATTGCACCACTAAGCATTATTGCTTAGCGCGTTGCTTTTGCCACGCGTAGGTACTGGAGATACAGATCGTGAGCCCAGTAGACCGTAGACTGGGTGAGTCCATCCTGCAGTTCTGCACAGTGTCCGTGTCACCTCGTCACCTGCAGTTTATTGGTAGGACACTAGATGTCATTTTGTCATTTTGTAATTAATTTTTATTTTCTCATATGTATTTGGGATTTATGTAATGTATTTTGAGGTTCATGTAAATAATAAAGATTTATGGTTGTGTATGGAAGTAATTTGAGTATTTAATTGTTGTTTATATATGAGAACCCTGAGAAAGGGATGTTTGAGAAATGAAAAGGTTGTTGAGACCTGAAATTGAAAAATTGTTGAGATCTTGATATTGGAGTTGAGAATGAATGAATTTATTTATTGGAAGTGTTTTTAACAGGTTCCGAAGAATGGTTTTCTCCATTTTTAGCCGGTACTTCGCCGGATTTTCTATAAAATTTTCGGAACCTCAAATAAATAAAAATTTTACTAAATGGCTTAAATAAAGTATATTTCATAAATGATATGCAAAAGCATGATATAAATTAATTAAAGTATATTAGAGTGTGCCGATACACCGTGTGGCATTACTTACTCGGGTATGCTGTACACGGGTAAGGGGTGTCACAGGCGCCTTTTTTATTGTCACACCCCGGCTTAGTGGGCCCCAGCTCAAGCCCCTCTATGGGTGGCCATCTTGCCGGCGTACCCCTCTAGAGGCCGGCGAAGCTCAATTGGTAAGAGGCGAAGCAAATCCGTGAGGTGATATGGGTTCGAATCCTAGCTCTGCAGGGCGAAGGGATTGAACTCCACCAAAGCGTACAGTACCAAATTGAGTTGCATCGCCGGCCTCTAGAGGGGTACGCCGGCAAGATGGCCACCCATAGAGAGGCTTGAGCTGGGGCCCACTAAGCCGAGGTGTGACAAGTGGAGTATAATATATATTATTCAACCTAAAGATAATGGGGTATAAAAGGGACATAGTGGACAGATTTCTCTACTAACTCATCTCATTTCCTTCAATTCTTCATCCATGGCCAATTTAAAGTTCTCAGGTTCCTCCATGGATGAGTTCCAAGCAAAGCTTCATTTCCTCATGCTCAAGCCATTATTTCTTCAAGCTCTCTTCATGAAAAATGATCCTTACACCATGGGAAACCTATAGGCAGCAAAAAAGAGAGGAAATTACAAGGATTTGTTAAGCTCAAGTAGATGTTAGTGCTAGTTTTTCATCCCTTGCTTCATTAAACATTGTTTTAAGGTTGTGATGAATTGAATTTACAAGAAATTTGAGAGAAATTGATGATTAATAATGAAGCATGAATTTGGCAACCATGGATTTTAAAGGAGTTTAATTTGTTTTTACATGAAATCAATGGGTAATGAAGTTGATTAGGCTTATTACATGTATTAGTAGTTTGATGTTATGTGTATGCTTGAAATGGGTACTTTGAAGTAAGGTTGTGAAGTGTATATGGAAGATGGAAGCATATGTACAATTGGGCAACCTTGTGGTTCATGGAAGAGTGCTTGATTTCATGAATTTATTTAATGAATTATGGTACTAAGGGATTAATGTAGGTGTATGTAAATTATTGTGGGAATTTTATGTATTAGTTAGGTGATTTCATGTGTAAATTACGTGAATTTTGACTTTGTGAATTAGGATTGTATTTGGTGTATTGAGGATTGGTATATTATGCCCAAAATGACCATAATGAGATGTGATGAATGATTAATTAATGTGATGAATCCAGAATTTAGGTATGGGAATTAAAGGATTAGGGAATTGAATGTGTATGGTTTGTGTATTTGAAGAATTTTATGAGGATAGTATGCTTGTGAAGCTATAACCCTAATTGTGTGGCCCCAATTAGTATGAGGCTAATTGGAGGGAAAATTAGACATATAATGAACTAACTTTCATGAAGAAGCCTTACCAAAAATCTATCCAGAAAGTGACTCAAAAAGTAACCTAATCCAGAATAGGTAACTTGGCTTATCCAAAATTTGACCATATGAACAGTAGCCAATATTTTGTCCATAGCTCACTCAAAACAGGTCCAAATGACCTGAAATTTATATCATTGGAAAGCTTAGATATAGGGCTACAACTTTAGTAGAGACCACCAAGCCCATAAATGCCATTAAGCAATTCAAATTGATTGCCCAAATTAGGTTACAAAAACTGGCCGAATTGACTTAGAGTTAAAAATGACCTAATAGTGCAATATAAGTGCAACTTGACCAATCATAGTAAAATGACCATATATTGATCTACACAACTCCAAATGAACTAAAATTTACACCTATGGAAAGCTTTGACATAGAGCCACAACTTTAGTGAAGATACAGAACCCAAAAATGTCATTTACTAAATCAAATTGCTTGCACAAGTTGAGGTATCAAAACTGTCCAGAACCATTGCAACCCAGAATTTGACCATATGAACAGTAGTCACTCATTTGACCATAACTCACTCAAAACAGGTCCAAATGACCTGAAATTTATATCGATGAAAAAATTAGACATAGAGATATAACTCTTATGAAGACACCAAAGCCCAGAAATGACTAGAACCAATTCAAATTGATTGCCCAAATTAGGGTACCAAATCTGTCAGAATTGAACTTGACCTAAAAATGACCTAAAGTTGCATTGAAAATGCAATCTGTCCAGCTTTATTAAATTAACCATATCTTGCCCTATACAACTCAGAATGACCTAAAATCAGTGCCAAAAGTTCAATAAGACATAAACCTACAATATTGAAATTTTGACCAGAACCCAAAAATCAAGGGAACTAGGACAATTTAGTTGATAAATTTGACACACTAAATCTGGAATTGGTATAATTGACCATTAAGTCCAGAAAATTCAAATAGGCATATCTCCCACAAGAAGTCTCCAAATGTAATGAGCCATACCAATCTAGAAAGCTAAGAAAGAGACCTAAAACTTTGTTTTAGGAAACTTCCTCAAATTATAAATGTATAAGGTTAGAATTTAAGGTCAAAACCATTGACCTAATTGAGGACCATACCAATATAGGACCTTTGAGTCCAAGTCACCAATTTGACTATAAATAATTCTATAAGACTTGACAAATTACAAGTAAAATTTCTAAATGACTATAAGACATAGGGCAACAAATCCTAAGAAGTACACTAGGCCTAAATGTCATTATAAGCAGTCCAAATAAATTAGTAAATTCCAGAATCAAAATGACTACTAAGGGAACCAAAATTCAGATTTGACTTAGTTATGGTTAATTAACCATAACTTGAGTTATACAACTCAGAACGGAGTAATTCAAAAAAGGAATTAAAGAAGACACAGTAAGAAACAATTTGATGAAGAGAATTTTGCTAATTTCACCCTATAGCCTGACCCAATGGAATAGTAACCATTGGCCATGAAATCTGAAAATTTGGAATCACATAAAATTAGCCTTGAATTAAGTTTGGAAATCAATACCAACGAGTATAAACTCAAAATGAGGAATCAAAGTGCAACAAGAACCAACATATCTATTCAGTGTGGAAAAGTCAACGTTTATGTTTGACTAATAATGTGAATAAGAAACATAATGACTTAATAAATCACATGAATGTATGAATGGGACATTAGTCCAATAATCAGAGACAAGAAAAATGCTTTGAGCACAAAATGTACTTTAGAACAATTGATATGACATGTGATCTTTCTGATGATCTACTAAATAATAGTGACATGTTGATACTAGAATCAACCTATCCATGATGCATAAAAAGGTGAACAATTTTGTTGACCAGTGAAAGGCATAAAGACTTATAAACCCTAAGAATAAAGAATTAAATATGTAACCTTGTAATATGCCCTAGTTTGCCTAGTTGACTAGTTTGGATAGGTTGGCATGCTAATAGGATTTTGATAGCTGTTCTGTAAATGGCTTTATGCCATATTGTGTTTTCTGGCTTATTATGTTATACTATGATTTTAATAGCCAATGGCTATACGGATTGTGTTATTATACTCGGCTCAATGCCTGATTGATTATATGGCATTTTAGCCACACTATTTGAACACTGGGAGATAATTTGTCAGCGATGGTGTGACAGCCCAAGGTACTAGGTACCTAGTGCTAGTATATCCGTTTATCTAGCCTGGTCAGTGTATAGGCTACATGGGCAGTCTATTAAAACATTATTCAATTCAGGCAGTTAAGTTAAGTATGATGAAATTTCAGTATAATTAAGTTAAGTATTGAATGAAATGAGTAAAAGAGATCAACAATAGAAACATAACAAAAATACAATTTGCAGAATCGTAGAGACTTAAAATACAATACAGTTAGAATAATTTGTATACTAGACATTATTACTGAAAGGTTATAACTTAGTACTTCCAAAGAAGATCAAACTGGTATATAAGATAGTTGATACTAGAAATATCATACCAAAATTAAATTGATTTTTGAGTATCCGAATTATGATTTATTTCTTTCTTTATTTGTATATATTATTTCTTGTTATACTATTGCACCACTAAGCAAAAATGCTTAGCGCGATGGAACTGTTTCCTCGTGCAGGTACTTTGACTGAGATTTTGTAGTCCAGATCTGCAGAAGCGTCAGAAGAGTTCAAGGTTATCACCTCCTCAGCAATGCATGTAGATAGGGCTCACATTACACATGTTATGCATTTTGTTCATTCTAAGTATATTGTAAATTATTTGTATATCCTGTACTTGACAAACTTATGTAAGTTAATGAAATGTAAGAATTTTGATATATGAGTTAAGTATCTGATCATGATGATTCTGATTGAGATTGAGTATGAGAAATTTTGAGACTGATTCTGAGTTGTGAATTTGAGTATATATTGAAATTGTTTTTGGCAGGTTCAGAAGAACTGTTAGTCCAAATTACAACCGGCACTCTGCCGGATTATCGTTAAAATTTTTGAAATTTTCAAATTAGTTAGATTTTGATAAAAGTAAAAATAGCCTAAACCTTAGATAAAGTTTTTGAATAAATAAATCAAGAACTGTAATGTAATCAGATATGATCAGGTGCTCCGGCACTCCGTATGATATACTTTGCTCGGCTACACTGTAGACGGGTGAGGGGTGTTACACCACTATAAATTGATCTAAGTATGGATGGAAGATACGGTTGATAAGGTCCATGAAAGTTGCTGGTGCATTTGTCAACCCAAACAGCATCACTAGAAAATCATAGTGCCCATACAGGGTCCTTAATGCACTCTTTGGCACATCTGCATCCTTTACCCTTAGCTGATGATGCCCTAATCTAAGATCAATCTTAGAAAATATGCCTGATCCCTTCAATTGAACAAACAAATCATCAATTCTGGGCAATGGTACTTATTCTTCACAGTTACTTTGTTTAACTGTCGGTAGTCTATACATAGTCTTAATGTCCCATCCTTCTTTTCCACAAACAGCACCAGAGCTCCCTACGATGACACACTTGGGCGTATGAACTCCTTATCCAATAACTCCTATAACTGGATTTTCAACTCTTTCAATTCAGTGGGTGCCATCCTATAAAGAGCAATGGAGATTGGTGCAGTTTCCAGCATTACCTCAATAGCAAATTCTACTTCCCTTTCTGGTGGCAGACCAGGTAATTCCTCAGGGAAGACATTGGGGAAATCACTAACTATGGGAATGTCATGAAGACTAGATCCAGCCTTTCTGGTATCAACAACATGTGCCAGATAGGCTTTACAGCCCTTCCTGATTAGTCTTCTTATACTAGTGGCTGAGATGACATTAGATAGGAAATCTGTCCTTTCCCCCACAATTTTAATCTCATCATTTTCAGGAGTTTTCAATGTAATCCTCTTCAATCTATAATCCACTATTGCCTGATGACGTGATAGCCAATCCATCCTAAGGATGACATCAAACTCATAGAAGGGCAATTCAATTAGGTCTGCCGAGAACTCACACCCCTGAATCATCAAATGGGCAACCTTTCTACTCTTTATTTACCACCACACTGTGGCCTAGTTGGTTAGTGACTGAAATATCTTGGTCACTTTCCTCTACTTGAATTCCCTTTTTCCATGGGCAACTTAATGCAAATGTATGAGTGAGTGGATCCTGAATCCGCCAATGCATGCATAGGTATGTCATAGAGAGAAAACATACCCCTGATCACATCCGGAGCATCCTGCTCCTCTTGAGCCTTCATAGCATATGCCCTGGTTGGTGCCCTTGCTTCTGACCTCTCAACTGACTCTGATGTAAGCCTTTTTGAAGTACCAACTATCTCTAATTTACCTGGTCTTCTACCCCTTTGAGCTATAGGGGCAGGTCTATCTGCTGGTATTAGAGTAGCTGCAACAGTTTTCCGTGGGCAATCTCTTATCTGGTGCTTAATAGACCCACACTGAAAACATCCCCCAATCAGTCTCCAACACTCTCCTCTATGCCATTTATGATAGTGTGGACACGCTGAAGAGGCTACTGGGGCTAATCCCCTAAACACTATCCCTGGAGAGCTGCCCACTGATGGTGTGGACTGGCCTCCCTAGGTATAAACTGAGATCTGGGCCTATGTGACTGGCCTTGACTCTATGTCTGACTTTAGCCCTGAGCCTGGGGGACTTTGAATTTCTTACTAGGTGCAGAGGAGGAACTAGCTTAGCCCTGACCCCTCTTCTGCTGCCTGTCCCTTCTGTTCTATTTATTTATTCTGATCCTCTTAACTTTCAATGCAGCTTCAACCAACTAGGCAAAATCTGTAATCCTCAAAGCCATGATGTGTAGCTTAATATTGTCATTCAACCCTTCTTCAAATCTTCTACATCTCTCAGCTTCTATGGGGACTATTTCCCTTCCATATCGACTTAATCTGATAAATTTTCTTTCATACTCTGCTAATGACAGTTGTCTCTACCTTAGACTAATGAACTCTTTTCTTCTCTCATCTAGGTACACATTACTAATATATTTCTTTTTGAACTCCGTGAGGAAGAAATCCCAAGTTATCTGGTCTAGTTGCACCTCCCAGAATACTGTGTCCCACTATTGATAGGCATCATCCTGAAGTAAGGGCACAACACCCTCTAAGTTCTGCTCTAGTGTGCAGTGGAGTTGTCTAAGTACCCTTTCTGTTCTTTCTAACCAATGCTCAGCTGCTGATGGGTCATCTTCTTTCTTACCCAAAAAATCCACAACTCCATACTTTTTGAGTTTCTCCAATTGAGTTTTACCTCTAATTGGCCTTGCACCAATTGAAGCTAAACAATTAAACTTGTGGCTGCCCAAACCCACTCGACTCAAAGTCTAGAATTTTCAGCACATATGGCAGCTCACCCAATTCACTATTCAGTGTCACGATCAATTCCATTTTAAGGTCAAACCATATCAAATGGTTACTAATTGACCTCAAGAACACCAATTCATCATCAATTTGACAAAACCCTAATTTTGGCTCAAACCCTAATTCCCAATACCTCAATCTCATACCACACATAGAAATTAATGTTCTAATACATATATTCTCATCATAGGCCATCATTACACCACTTTAATTCAAATAAAAATCATCAACACCATCCTTTACTCATGGCTATTGAATTTTATTGGTGCCCTAACATGCATATTTTGTTTCAATTTCAACAAATCCTAACTCAAATAAGGTTCCCAATAATGAATTAAGAAAGAGAGGAGTAAGAATTGGCACTAACCTTGAATTGGGGCAATTCCAAGTGTGTTAAACCTCTCTTTTTCTACTTATATTAGCTGCCTAATACTTGTTCAAGATGAAAGGTCAAATTTTTGTGAAGGGATCAAGGAGTTTTTTGGTGAAATTGGGTAGGTAATGAAGCTTTGATTGAAAGAAAATGGTGGAGGCTTTCTAGAGCAAGGTTCGGCCAAGGATGAAGGTGGAAGAAGATGGCTGATTTTTGGTTTAATTATTCCCTTTTTGGCTTTTATACTTAGGCTTGTCTAATTGTGATTGGTTGAAAAATTTTAATTGCATTATCTTTACTTATTGCTTATGTCATAATTAGGTTTTAATTTTCATTTATTTTATTTTTCTTTTTTCTTTCTTTTAATCATTTTTAATTAAATTTTCCTCAGTACTTATTCATATTTATGACATAAATCTCACCTACTTAAATGGACATGTTGGTCAAAAATCATCTTTGAAGGTGAAATGACCAAAATACCCTTCGTTTTGTTTAATGAGTTAAAATTGTCTGTACCGATTTACATAATTTTTTTTTTGTATTTTCTTAGCATTTTATTATCATATAAACCTTAGAAATCCTTCACTTAAGTCCTAATAATTATTTCACAAGGCTCCCCACGGGTCTAGGGTTGCTAACTGTCTTTACAGTCGCTTCCCGTCATGGTTACCCATTGCCGTAACTCCGACTCATTTAACCTCTTGCATTCCATCTTCTAAAATTTTTTTCCTTAATTTTTTTTTTCAGTATTTGAGTTATTTATGAATCCTCACTCTAGTTGAAATATAGTTCCAGATATTCTAACTGTCCGGATAGACGTTAGTCACCGAAACAGTAGAACGTATGGACAACCTAAAGTGAGGGCATTACAGTTTAGGAAAATCAATCATTCTCTAAGAATGTAATGTCCCTTAATTCAAATTCAATTACATTAGCACCTTCTTGCTCACCTACAAACACATGTCCTTTTGATTGCTTAGAATATCTTATAAACATATAATTCTTTGCCCTTGGATCTAATTTTCTAAAGTTACAAGAAGGTTCATGAGCATAAGCAACATAACCTCAAGGATTCAAAACACTCATGTCTAGTTTACGATTTGTCCATAACTCATATGGTGTAGTAGTAACTAACTTCGAAGGCACACAATTATGCACAAATGCGGTAGTTAATAGTGCATGTGACCCTAAGAATGATTGACATTTTGGCTTGTGCCACTATTAACCTAACCATCTCAAGTAAGGTGATATTTCTTCTTTCCATAACACCTTTTAGTATAATGTTCTAGAAAAAATAAACTGTCATAATATTTCCCTTTCATCACATATCTATCTGAACCAATGAGATAAATACTCTCACATTCAACTGGTTTTGAAAGCTTGTATTTTCTTACCTAATTGATTGTCAACAAGGTTCATACACATTATGAAGCACTTTTTGAGGAAATTAGTAATTACTTTTTCCAATCTTTCATAAACAGAGAGCTAAGGGGACCCTAATAACCGATAGTAGACTATATTCACCGTAGTCAAGCGTAGGAAAAATTAGAATTAGCTTTTTTTGGTCATAGCATTCTCCTCTCTATGGTTTTTAAGATTTTCTACATTATAATATTTGTGGATCACCATTAGAGTTTTGATTTGCGACAAACTAAGTAAAAAATTTTCAACTTTTCAATTTGCATATTACATTAGAATTATTTTAATATATATTCCTAATAATAAATATTTAAGCTTTAATCTTTCAAACATGATCTTGTAGAAAATTGAAATTTTAAATTTATCTTTTCTTTTAAATTGTTTATGAATTCCAAATGGTTTTAAACTATACCAACAAAGTAAAAAGTTTTTCCTACATTTTATATATAAGATCACCATTTATCACCTTCGAAACGTGCACTATATGTTTTTAAAAATTTTTAAATTGAAATTTTAGGGAATTTTCTTAAGAAATTGAAATATTTAAAGTATTCAACATAGTCCGAATAATGACTGGAACTTTATTGGTGAGTCCACTAAAAATGAAAACCATTAGGTAGTCCTCTTTTGTGGTATAATTATCAATCTCTTCACCACCTTTAATTGAGGCCTAATGTTCATAACAAAATCATAAACACTAATTGCAAGCATGAGGCACCTCAGTAGTGGTGGAAATAGGAAATTCATGATCATTATCTCTATTGATGTGCAATTACAGTAATCAATGGTATGTTTATTGTTGCCAGATGCATATACCTTTTATAATTGCAAATGGAATTTGGTTCCATAATTAGCTATAATGTAGATAAGATAACTCCAAAATTTATGTTCATAAAATTAATTAGGGTAAATCTAAAGTATCAAATTTTCAACTTTTTTTCTCTTCCTTATTTGCTAAAATTTAAAAAGTTTAAAAGCAATCCTTCTACTAAATAATAATTTTTATTTTTTCTTTTTGCTGAAAAAATAGGAACAAAGCATCATTTCACCACACCAATGCTATTGGTGGAAGAATTATTGCTCTACATTTCATAACTAATAACTATTCATAGTATATTCTTTTTTATTTTTAAATATGGGGAGAATGAAAATTGTAAAGATTTGAGGTTGGTGTTGGATCTTATATAAATTAAGTAAAAATGATCGTTGATCAAACATTAATACTTTCGTCTTTTGTTTTTTTAATTTTTTTACTTCACTAAGAAAATTTCTTTTAATTAATTTATACACATTAAAATTAATTTTTTTTCAATAATTTAAAAATATACTCATTTATATTAACCTAATTCATTCTTTACTTTAAATAATTAGAAAAGCACTCCCATCATCAATAACTAGATTAACTATGTTAAATGTCTTCCTTTCCTCATTAAAAATAAAGATGTAAACACATAAATGCTCAATTTGCTCCCTCCCTGTACTTTTCGTGTTTAGCCCATTTTCCATTTTTAAGTCCAATTTGTTCAAAACTTTTAATTTAGCTCAATTTAATCGATTTTTTATATAACTAACTAAATAAATTAATAAATATATTTTTATATCAAAATATTAAAAATGTTATTTTTAAACTTTCATATGATTAATTAAAATTATTTTTAATTTTTTAATTTTTATATATTGTTTCTAATAATAAAATATTATTTTTAATTTTTCTTGTACTTAACTAAATTAAATAAGTTAAGTAAATACAGACATTACTTTCAATTAGTTAAATTAAAAGATAGAAAAAAATACTATTATATTTTCATATAGCAAATTAAATTAAATTAATAAATATTAACATTAATTATAATTTACAAATAGAAAAATGTTATTTTATACTTTTATTTAAATAATTAAATTAAAATATTATATATTAATGACAGTAATTTGAAAACCGCTGCATTTACCTCAATTGCTATGACATAAAGCACTAATTTGATTACATTTTCACAATATTCAATAAATTTAAATTATTATTATTGTAACAACTTTAGTAGCAATTTTATTAAATTTTTTATATAATCTATCAATTTGTTTATAGCAATTTTAAACCGTTATTACCTTATAATATGCAGTAGAAAAGACAAAATGAGTATTATTATTAAAGTAATATACTAAATCAGCCAACAGTTTTACTGGTTTTTAGGAACAGTAAAAGTACCTTTTTGCCACTAATTGATTTTTGCACAACAGATCAGGTTGACTTTTTTTTTTAATTTCCTTTTTATTAGAAGCCTCTGTTTTTCTACTGTTCCTTTTTGGAAACGCACCGTACACAAATGTACATAAATTAAGTGTCCATATGATAATATTTTCATGTCCATATCTTAATAATAAATTAGAATGACATTTATAAATGAATAAATAAATAAATAAATTTATTATTAAAAATTGATGGTAAAAAATTAATAATAATAAATATTAATAAATTAATATTTTTAATACTGAATATCATTACGACCAACATAGGTCGGGAGCCTTTATCGTACATATAACTTACTCATGCTATGTCTTTTTCCTTCCATAGGTACTCACTGACTGTACCCTTTTGTAATATTATATGTATGATAACGGCACCGTCGCATCTAATATCACAACAAAGATATTTCTGATACATAGGATCCTTTAACGAGGCAAGTGTAGAGCATATGTATCTCTGATTACATAAGTATAATACACATTCTAGTATTTTCAAGAGAAAAAAAAAAAAAAAGAATTAAAAAGCCATAGATGAAAACTGAAAGATTTTGTTTGTCACGACCCAACCTATGGGCCGGACCAATACTAGGACCTGGGCCAGCCTAAAGCCTCCGAGGCCTGTAGTAAGCCTAACTATTCCTCAACCCAATTCTAAGGCCCATTTGGGCCTAATTTCAAGAATTCAACCAGACAAAGTCCGGCCATAAAATGGATCATTTAACGGGGAGTTTTTGACTCGCCCAACCTGTAAACACAATATATAATAAATTGGGGAGCTTAGCCCACCTTCCACAAAATCAAAATGTCATAACTCAAATAGGAGCCAAGCTCCCTCATCCAATCCCATAATGTATACAGTTAATAATTTTATAGGTTCAACATAACTTTTATAATACAGGACCAAAATAAAAATAAGTGCTTCTAATACATGCGGAGTCTAAAATTTAACTCAATTGTACAAAATACATTAAATACTATTAATGGACCTGCGAAGAAGAAGAGTAGGTTAGCCACAACAAATAATCCCCCTGTAGCCTGAAAAAATATATGAACGGGAGTGAACGTTTGACTCAGAGAGTAAAATATCAATTTTAACCATAATCTCTATAGCTATCTAAAGCTAATGCACCGTGTAGAGTGAAATGCAACATCGTCATAATTTTCATATCATAACAGTAAAAAGGCAATTTGGAGCACTCACACACTCAACACTGTCAAACAATACATATATGGGAGTCGATCCCCTATACAGCTCTCTTAATCCAACCTCTGCCAGCGAGTGTCTCTCAAGCCAGACTTTCGCTTAATAAACCAAATGCGGGGTCCCAGCGAGTGTTTTTCAAGCCGTGTCTACCCTGAAGGACCGAGTCCTAGCGAGTGTATCTCAAGCCGTGTCTACAAGTCCTGTCCATATCCAATACCATACCACACGCACACCACACACACACACTGCTCCAAATTACCATAAACAATATCCATGGCACTTCAACAATTATGAATGTAATATAAAATGTGCCTAGTGTTTAACTACATAGATACATATTTATAAGTGATGCATGGGCATGCTTGAACATATAATAATATCGAAATTACAATTAAAATTAATATTTTACACACAGACTTAACCGAAGTCACTCCGACAGCTGGGCGGATGAGGAAGGCCGTTCCGGCTTACCTGACAATTTCATAGCAACTATTTAATATATTTGACTCGATACAAGCTTGGAAAAGATCAAAGATGTCCTATGTCGTGCCGAAAATCCGACAGAGTTTCCCTATACCTAGACCTACCCAACCAGCAAAATGGTTTAAATAACACTTCTAAACTCAACTCATATCTCATCATCATTATATGGCCCCTCTTGGGCCCTCCAAACTAAGCAATAATCACAGTATCAGACAACTCAATTATAAGACTTTAAAACTAATATTTTTTAAAAACTATCCAAACTAACTTTAAAAATTCTATAAACCTGCCCTGCGGTCCTTAACAATATTATAAGGCTATTGCAATAGGAATCGTAATTTTCTTATCATCCACGAATATTTTATAAATTTTATTCTAACCAATACAAGACAAAATTTGAGTAATGTAGAGTTTGAGTTTACCTATGCCAAATCTGACAACTGGAACGCGTCTAGAACGTCTGAAAATGGTGGTGTAATACCCCCGTTTGCATAGCCTGGTAGATTTCACTGTTCCGGTGACCGGTGCCGGTTCGGACAATTAAGGAGATTAGAGCCACATTTAAGACAACTTGAGAAGCCATAAACACAAATAATTAGTAATATTTAATTAGTTAACTATAAATAAGAAAAACGGAACATAAGAGGTTAAACGAGCCGAGAGTCACAGCGATGAGTGACCTCCTCGGGAACGACTGCGAAGTCGTTTTAAACTCAAATTTCGAACCGTAAAAAGTGACGCTGCGGTCCTTAGGACCCTTATGGACACAGTGGAAAAGAGAAAATCATGAAAAAGAACTGTTAAGTCAGTCAAATAATTAGGTCAGGGAGCCGGAAGAAATATTGGATTATTTGCAAACCGGGATGAACCGGCGAGGGGCAATTTGGTCAATTGACCCCGAGAGCTGACTCCTGACCTAACTGTCAAATAAAATCGGAGAAAAGAAAATTTTGGAATCGAGAATTAAATTAAAGAACCAATAGAAAAAAAAAAGAAAAAAAAAAGAACAAGAAGATAGAAAAGTTAAAGATGATGACATCATGAATGATGTCAATAAGAAATTAATTAAGTTATTTATTAAATGGGATTTTGTGGTCTTCCATCAACTAAAATAAATTAAGAAAAGAAAAAAATTAACAACAAAAAGTCATCTTCATCTTCTCAAAAACGTCACTCTCTTCTCTCCCTCACAAAACCACCATGAAAGCTCATTTTTGAGCTTGAAAAACTAAAATCCAACCATACAAAATTGTCCTACCATAAGTAGACCTTGTTTGGGCAACTAAGAAAGAAGATTCAAGGAAAAGAAAGAAGAAAAATTTGAAGAAAAGGAGGAAGAAAATTCTGCTCAAGGTATAGTACTATAAACTTCAATTTTTATTGTTTAATTAGTGTTAGTGTGGCATCAAGAGCTTGTAAATAAACTTGAAATGAAATAAAATCATGGGAGAAGGACTAAACTGAAATTTTGGCTTGGTTGATGGGAGTATGATTGGTATGGTTTGATGTGTTTAAAGGGAATTAAAGATGTTAATAAACTTACATTAGTATGGTGTTAAGATGGAAATGCACCAATTGTGATTGAATGAGTGAGTTAGGGTTTCAATGCTAGGGTTTATGAACCAAAATTTGGAGAAATGCATAAATGGCATGTTTAACCTATTGTGAAATGAAATAATGGTCAATTATGACCAAATAACTTGTGTGGGAATGATAGGAATGAAAACTAAATTCGGAGGTAAATGGTCATGCTGCTGGCAGCATGACCAAACCCAATTTGAAGGACCAAAACTCAAATTTTACAAGTCCAATTGATATGCCACCAATTGGAGATGAAAATAGACATAAAAGAGCACAATTTTCATTAAGGAACCATAGCCAAAAACTGACCAAAACTTGGTGAAACAATTGACCAAAGTGAGTTGATAGCAGGCTGCCACTGCACTAAACTGACCAAATGAACAGTAACTGTTCATTTGGTCATAACTCGAGCTAGGTAGGTCAAATTGACCTGAAATTTTACCAGCAATTAGATATGATATAGACCTAAAACTTTCATGAAGAACACCAATCCAAATTAGGCCATTAACTCATTCAAATCATTGAGCAAAGTTAAATTTACTGTACTGAGATTCTGTAGATTTTTCATTGAGCAGAAATGTTTGGATGGTTATAACTCTCTCTAGAAAACTCGGATTTAGGCGATTCTTGAACCGATGGAAACCTAAGACATAGTACAACATTTCATATGAAGAAAGTGAGACCAAATTATGAACTTAACTTGATCAAATTATTAACCAAAGTTGGACCAAAAATCTGCCAGCACCAAAATCTCAGTATGAACAGTACACGTGAACAGTAAACTTATTTTGGCCATAACTTGAGCTACAAAACTCCGATTGAGGTGATCCAAAAATGAGAATACACTTAAGACAATAAGGAACATTTTCTATGAAGGAAGTTTTGTCAAATTCCAACAGTAGAACGACCAATGAAACAGTGCAACTTCGGAGAACCAAAACCGAAAATTGGCAATTTTGCCAAAATGACCTAAGCTTTAAACAAATGACCAAAACCAACAAGTTTGGTGACCAAAATGTGGTATGTGGGTGAAGTTGGAGTTCCCATACCTATTAAGCCTTAGAAAGTCAATAATTTGAGTTGAATAGTGCAGTGAATAGTAACTCGAAACACAAAATTTTGAGAACGTCGAATTTAACACGTTAGAGCTAGCTAAATGTGAAGTTAAGTTTATTTTGGATTTATTTTAAGTTTTAGTACTGAAACATTGGAAAATTTCGTGTATCAGTGGAAAAAAATACCGGGACAGAACCCGAGGAGTCGAGTCAAGGCCAACAGGCGACTCGTTTGAGGTTTGTGCACAACATATACTTTTATAATCATCTTTTGCATAATGTTTTGAATAATGTGAAATATTGGATTATAGCATTTTTATGATGTTTGATTTAAATTGTGAAAGTTATTATGTATATTTGAAATGACAATGTTTAGCAAATTGTTAAGATAAGTTTTGAAACCACAGTGTCATGACCATATATTTGAACACCTCACTAGCACGACTAGTGGGGGTAATTAGTTTCGAATTTTGATTCATTCTCTGGAGAAGTGTTGAGGTGTGCCAGTAGAAGAGGATGTGAATGGATATCCATATATTTGAGCTAGCTAGCCTTGTGATATGATTTCTCTTTAGCCTCTGGCTATTGAGATTCATGTGATTTCTCTTTAGCCTCTGGCTATTGAGATTCTATTTGTTTCGAATGGCGTGATCTAACTGTGGGTTTTATGAAATGTGTTTTGATACTTTGAAATGAACTTGGTTTACATGTAAAATCTTACAATGCATGATTGTATTTAATTTTCATGTTTAGCCAAATTTTTGAATGAATGTGCTTTAAGTTTTGCATAAAGATTATTTTAGTATATTGTGCACCACTGAGTCCTAGTACTCAGCGATAGCTTTATTCATTGCCGCAGATACAGAGACTAGAGGAGCAGCAGATCGAGTCACTGAGGTGTGAGAAGCTACCACTAAAGTTTTGGGTATAATTTATACCCTAATCAGAATACTCCTTTTGATGTATATATTGCACATAAATGTATGGACATGTAAAAATGGGTCTTGAGCAGCTTGTACACAAATTTGTATGAAGTTTGTAATAAAGTTTAGTTTGTGTTTCTTTTGATATAAATTTGTAAGGTTGTGTATAAATTATTTTGTTTTTAATGAAATATGAATGATATTGATTGACAGAATTTTGAGAAATTGATTGAGTTTGATTGTGAAACCGAAGTAGGGGTTGAGAAAAACTTTTCGAAGTGCTTTTTACAGGTATTTGAAGAACGGTTTTCTCAAAATACAGAGGAAACTCTGTCAAAATTTCTATAGAATTTGCGGAAAACTAAAATGGACCAAAAATATTAACTAGTTTTAATTTTAACTAAATGTTTTAAATGCCTATTAGAAAATGCTCACCACTTATCAAAAATAAGAAAATTGTTTTAAAATCCCTTGTAGGGTACTTAATGAGTTATCGGTAGGTGAAGTTCGGTAGTTCATTAGGTATTCTACGGGATCATGTTATACCTTACAGAGGGGTAAGGTGTGACATGTTTTAGTGGTATCAGAGCAAATTTTTGAATTATGTTTTAAATTGTGAATTTGTGTCTTTTCTTTGTTAAGTAAAACTGCTCAATGTCTATAATTGTTACATACAGTGCATTACATCATGAATGTGAACTAACGGAGGGAAATCTCCTTATGTTACTTGTTCAAGAGATACCCTAGCTTCAGCCTGAAATGGAAGAAGGGGATCGCTCAGTTGAGCAGTCTGTTGAAGCTGAGGCACAAGGAGAAGCCCCAGCTTTACCGAATGTCAGTGGGTCAGTAGCACCAGCCCCACAAATGCCGCAGTTCCCTATACAATTTGCACAGCAGATGGCTGCGATGTTTTAACAAATGGCTGGGGGTATGCCTGCTCAAGCTCCACCCCAACCACCTGTGACACAACCACTGCCTCCAGCCAGACAGTATGATAAATTATTGAAGTATGGGGCTGCAGAATTTAAGGGTACAGTGGACCCTTTAGAGGCAGAGCAATGGCTTGAAAGAATGGACAGAGTGTTTAAGAAATTGCACTGCCCAGATGAGTTGAAGTTCGAATATTCTGTGTCGCTACTGCAAGGGGATGCATATGATTGGTGGAAGACCATCCCCCACAGCTTGGAAGAACCACCAGTGCTAACCTGGGATGACTTCATCAGAGAGTTCAGATAGAAATACATCCCAGACGCATATGTTGATCAGAAATTGCAAGAATTTTTGAGTTTGAAACAAGGAAATCGATCAGTGGCAGAGTATGAGAGGGAGTTCTCCCGCCTGAGTCACTATGCGGAGAGTCTCCTTACTACCAGTAAAGCAAGATGCAAGAGATTTGAAACGGGTTTGAAGCCCAGCATAAGGATGCAAGTTGTGGGATTTCGACACAGCAACTTCTCAGAACTTATGTCTCAAGCACTTGAACTGGAGAGAGTTGAAGCAGAAGCAAACCCAATGAAGGAAAAAGTCGAGAAATTAGAAAAAAACAAGGGGGAAAAATCAGTTGAACAGAGTTCTGGTGCTACCTCTGGAAAGAAAAAGAAGTTTAGTGGACCCAGCAGGGGTTGAGGTGGAAGGTTTGGTAGAGGTAGATTTTCTGGTCAGAGACCCCCTAGGTCTGGTCAGCAGTCAAGCAGGGGTTCACATTCTGCCCGCCCCTGTGAGACTTGTGGCAAGATTCATGGGGGGGAATGTTATTGGGCCACCGAGCTGCTTAACTGTGGAGGCAAGGGCCATATAGCTAAAGACTGCATTACTAGTGCTCCGAGATATGGTCCAGCCTCCTACTACTTGAAGGATCTATTCGCAGTCCCGCTCCTGCAGGTTCACTGATCGGTTAGCGAGGAAGAGGCAGAGGTAGAGGCACTGCTTCAGGCAGTCAGGGTATAGTTGGTCAATCAGCACAAGGAAGTGCTTCAACCAGAATCTACGCAATGAAACAGCGAGAAGAGGCTGAGACTTCTGATGTGGTAGCTGGTACATTCTCTCTCTCTGGTCAAGATGTATTTGTATTGTTTGATCTGGGTTCAACCCATTCATAAGTTAGTGCTAGCATAGTCAGTTCACTTGCTGTTCCATGTGTGCAAATGGGTTTTGAAGTGCTAGTAACTAGTCTGCTAGGACAAGAGGTCCGGGTCAACAGAATTTATAGAGACTGTCCTTTGGTGATCCAAGGACATGTTTTCCTGTCCGACTTGATTGAAATGCCCTTCAGAGAGTATGATATCATCTTGGGCATGGATTGGTTAGCCAGGCATCACGCCATGATTGATCAGAGATCAAGAGTCACTTTTGGTCTCCCTTTATACGGTGATGTGGTAATACACGGGGAGAGGCATTTACTGCCATCAAACATCATTTCGGCTGCACTAGCCAGAAGGATGATCAGAAAGGGGTGTGAAGCATACTTGGCACATGTGATAGACACCCAGGTGGGGAGTCCAGCACTAAGGGACATCCCTACGGTATGTGACTTTCCGGATGTGTTTCCTGATGAATTGCCAGGATTACCTCCAGAAAGAGAGGTGCAGTTTGAAATTGATGCTATGCCTGGTGTGGATCCAATCTCCATAACTCCATATAGAATGGCACCTGCAGAATTGAAAGAGTTGAAAGTGCAGTTGCAAGAATTGCTTGACAAGGGCTTTATCTGCCCTAGTGTGTCACCTTGGGGAGCGCCAGTGTTGTTCGTAAAGAAGAAGGATGGCACTCTCCGTTTATGCATTGATTACCGACAGTTGAATAAGGTGACGATAAAGAACAAATATCCATTGCCCCGCATTGATGACTTGTTTGATCAGTTGAGGGGTGCAGCTGTGTTCTCCAAAATTGACCTGAGATCAGGTTATTATCAGCTGAAAGTACAAGAGCAGAGTATTTCTAAAACTGCCTTCAGAACCCGCTATGGCCATTATGAGTTCTTGGTCATGCCATTCGGGTTAACTAATGCTCCGGCTGCTTTTATGGATCTGATGAACACTATCTTCAGACCATACCTCGACCATTTTGTTGTGGTATTCATAGATGATATATTAGTCTATTCGAGGAATGCAGAAGAGCATGATAGACATCTGCGGATTGTACTGCAGACTTTGAGGGAGAAACAGCTATATGCCAAATTGTCGAAGTGTGAATTTTGGCTGAAGGAAATATCTTTCTTGGGGCATGTAGTATCAGAAGAGGGTATCAAGGTAGATCCAAGTAAGATTGAAGTTGTCCTTAATTGGAGGCCACCCAGAAATGTCACAGAGATTCGTAGTTTTCTGGGTTTAGCTGGATACTACCGTAGATTTGTGAAGGGATTTTTCATGTTGGCATGTCCATTGACCAAGCTGCTTAGAAAAGATGTGAAATTTCAGTGGACGGATAAATGCCAGCAGAGTTTTGATGAATTGAAGAGATGTTTGACTGAAGCTCCAGTCCTAACTTTACCCACACCGGGTAAAGAATATACAGTTTACAGCGATGCTTCTCACAACGGGTTAGGTTGTGTGTTGATGCAAGATCGAAATGTCATTGCCTATGCATCACGCCAGTTAAAACCGCATGAGAGGAATTATCCGACACATGATTTGGAGCTTGCAGCCATTGTGTTTGCTCTTAAGATCTGGAGACATTATTTGTATGGGGAGAAGTGCTACATCTACACAGATCATAAGAGTTTGAAGTATTTGGGCACCCAAAAAGAGCTGAATTTGAGACAGAGGAGATGGTTAGAGTTGATAAAAGACTATGATTGTCTGATAGACTATCAGCCAGGGAAAGCTAATGTTGTGGCTGACACCTTAAGTCGCAAGACTATGGCAAGTCTACGAGTTACTCCTTTGTCTTTGGTACATGAGTTGAGATCATTATATGCCAGTTTAGAGATTAATGATGAGGGGCAGACAGCAGTTGCATGGCATGTACAGCCAGTGTTAATTGATCAGATAAGAATGGCTGCTCAGAATGATCAGAAGTATCAGAAGTTGATGGAAGAAGTCCGACAGGGCAAGAAACCAGAATTCTCAATTAGAGATGATGGTCTATTGCTACACCAGGGCAGAATATGTGTTCCTAATGATGTTGATTTGAGGCAGATCATTTTGAAGGAAGCACATGAGTCTCCTTTTGCCATGCACCCTGGTGGCACAAAAATGTATAGGGGGCTAAAGGAGCATTACTGGTGGATGGGTATGAAAAGAGATGTGGCAGAGTTTGTATCCAAATGCCTAACTTGTCAGCAAGTAAAGGTAGAGCATCAAGTACCCACTGGGTTGTTACATCCACTACCAGTACCAGAGTGGAAATGGGAGAGAATAATGATGGATTTTGTGATGGGACTTCCGAGGACACAGAAGAGTCATGATGCAGTTTGGGTCATTGTTGACAGATTGACTAAATCTGCCCATTTTCTGCCAGTCCGGATGGATTACAGTTTAGAAAGATTGGTCAAGTTATACATCGATGAGATTGTGAGACTGCATGGAGTGCCAGTATCTATTGTGTCAGACAGAGATCCTAGGTTCACTTCTAGATTCTGGGGTAGTCTTCAGAGAGCCCTAGGAACTAGATTGAACTTTAGTACTGCATTCCACCCACAGACAGATGGCCAGTCTGAGAGGGTAATTCAGATTTTGGAGGACATGCTACGGGCTTGTGTGATTGAGTTTGAGGGTAGTTGGGATACACACTTGCCTTTGATTGAGTTTTCTTACAACAACAGCTACCAATCAAGCATTGGGATGCCTCCATATGAAGTTTTGTATGGCAGGAAATGTAGAACCCCGTTGTGTTGGGATGACGTGGGTGAAAGAAAAATGATTGGACCCGAAATTGTTCAACAAACTGAAGAGAAAATCAGGGTGATTCGAGATCAACTTAAGACTGCATCAGACCGTCAGAAGTCCTACATTGATTTGAAAAGAAGGGATATTGAGTATGCAGTGGGTGAGAAGGTTTTCCTCAAAGTTTCTCCTTGGAAGAGAATTATGAGATTCGGCAGAAAGGGGAAACTGAGTCCTCGTTTCATTGGGCCATATGAGGTTCTGGAAAGAGTGGGTCCTTTCGCATATCGGTTGGCACTACCTCCAGAGTTGGAGAAGATACATAATGTCTTCCATGTGTCTATGTTGAGGAGGTATCGATCAGACCCATCTCATGTACTACCAGTAGATGAAATTGAAGTGAATCCAGACCTCACATATGAGGAAGAACCCATAGTGATTCTGGCTTATAAGGTGAAGCAGCTACAGAACAAGCAAATACTGTTGGTAAAAGTGCTGTGGAGCCATCATTCGGGCCAGGAGACTACATGGGAACGAGAGGAGGACATGAGGAGACAACACCCACAGCTATTCAGAGATTAGTACCAGGTAAAATTTCGAGATGAAATTTATTTTAAGGGGGGGGGGGGGAGAATTGTAACACCCCCGTTTGCATAGCCTGGTAGATTTCACTGTTCCGGTGACCGGTGTCGGTTTGGACAATTAAGGAGATTAGAGCCACATTTAAGACAACTTGAGAAGCCATAAACACAAATAATTAGTAAAGTTTAATTAGTTAACTATAAATAAGAAAAACGGAACATAAGAGGTTAAACGAGCCGAGAGTCACAGCGATGAGTGACCTCCTCGGGAACGACTGCGAAGTCATTTTAAACTCAAATTTCGAACCGTAAAAAGTGACGCTGCGGTCCTTAGGACCCTTATGGACACAGTGGAAAAGAGAAAATCATGAAAAAGAACTGTTAAGTCAGTCAAATAATTAGGTCAGGGAGCCGGAAGAAATATTGGATTATTTGCAAACCGGGATGAACCGGCGAGGGGCAATTTGGTCAATTGACCCCGAGAGCTGACTCCTGACCTAACTGTCAAATAAAATCGGAGAAAAGAAAATTTCGGAATCGAGAATTAAATTAAAGAACTAATAGAAAAAAAAAAAAAGAAGAAGAAGATAGAAAAGTTAAAGATGATGACATCATGAATGATGTCAATAAGAAATTAATTAAGTTATTTATTAAATGGGATTTTGTGGTCTTCCATCAACTAAAATAAATTAAGAAAAGAAAAAAATTAACAACAAAAAGTCATCTTCATCTTCTCAAAAACGTCACTCTCTTCTCTCCCTCACAAAACCACCATGAAAGCTCATTTTTGAGCTTGAAAAACTAAAATCCAACCATACAAAATTGTCCTACCATAAGTAGACCTTGTTTGGGCAACTAAGAAAGAAGATTCAAGGAAAAGAAAGAAGAAAAATTTGAAGAAAAGGAGGAAGAAAATTCTGCTCAAGGTATAGTACTATAAACTTCAATTTTTATTGTTTAATTAGTGTTAGTGTGGCATCAAGAGCTTGTAAATAAACTTGAAATGAAATAAAATCATGGGAGAAGGACTAAACTGAAATTTTGGCTTGGTTGATGGGAGTATGATTGGTATGGTTTGATGTGTTTAAAGGGAATTAAAGATGTTAATAAACTTACATTAGTATGGTGTTAAGATGGAAATGCACCAATTGTGATTGAATGAGTGAGTTAGGGTTTCAATGCTAGGGTTTATGAACCAAAATTTGGAGAAATGCATAAATGGCATGTTTAACCTATTGTGAAATGAAATAATGGTCAATTATGACCAAATAACTTGTGTGGGAATGATAGGAATGAAAACTAAATTCGGAGGTAAATGGTCATGCTGCTGGCAGCATGACCAAACCCACTTTGAAGGACCAAAACTCAAATTTTACAAGTCCAATTGATATGCCACCAATTGGAGATGAAAATAGACATAAAAGATCACAATTTTCATTAAGGAACCATAGCCAAAAACTGACCAAAACTTGGTGAAACAATTGACCAAAGTGAGTTGATAGCAGGCTGCCACTGCACTAAACTGACCAAATGAACAGTAACTGTTCATTTGGTCATAACTCGAGCTAGGTAGGTCAAATTGACCTGAAATTTTACCAGCAATTAGATATGATATAGACCTAAAACTTTCATGAAGAACACAAACCCAAATTAGGCCATTAACTCATTCAAATCATTGAGCAAAGTTAAATTTACTGTACTGAGATTCTGCAGATTTTTCATTGGGCAGAAATGTTTGGATGGTTATAACTCTCTCTAGAAAACTCGGATTTAGGCGATTCTTGAACCGATGGAAACCTAAGACATAGTACAACATTTCATATGAAGAAAGTGAGACCAAATTATGAACTTAACTTGATCAAATTATTAACCAAAGTTGGACCAAAAATCTGCCAGCACCAAAATCTCAGTATGAACAGTAAACTTATTTTGGCCATAACTTGAGCTACAAAACTCTGATTGAGGTGATCCAAAAATGAGAATACACTTAAGACAATAAGGAACATTTTCTATGAAGGAAGTTTTGTCAAATTCCAACAGTAGACCGACCAATGAAACAGTGCAACTTCGGAGAACCAAAACCGAAAATTGGCAATTTGGCCAAAATGACCTAAGCTTTAAACAAATGACCAAAACCAACAAGTTTGGTGACCAAAATGTGGTATGTGGGTGAAGTTGGAGTTCCCATACCTATTAAGCCTTAGAAAGTCAATAATTTGAGTTGAATAGTGCAGTAAATAGTAACCCGAAACACAAAATTTTGAGAACGTCGAATTTAACACGTTAGAGCTAGCTAAATGTGAAGTTAAGTTTATTTTGGATTTATTTTAAGTTTTAGTACTGAAACATTGGAAAATTTCGTGTTTCAGTGGAAAAAAATACCGGGACAGAACCCGAGGAGTCGAGTCAAGGCCAACAGGCGACTCGTTTGAGGTTTGTGCACAACATATACTTTTATAATCATCTTTTGCATAATGTTTTGAATAATGTGAAATATTGGATTATAGCATTTTTATGATGTTTGATTTAAATTGTGAAAGTTATTGTGTATATTTGAAATGACAATGTTTAGCAAATTGTTAAGATAAGTTTTGAAACCACAGTGTCATGACCATATATTTGAACACCTCACTAGCACGACTAGTGGGGGTAATTAGTTTCGAATTTTGATTCCTTCTCTGGAGAAGTGTTGAGGTGTGCCAGTAGAAGAGGATGTGAATGGATATCCATATATTTGAGCTAGCTAGCATTGTGATATGATTTCTCTTTAGCCTCTGGCTATTGAGATTCATGTGATTTCTCTTTAGCCTCTAGCTATTGAGATTCTATTTGTTTCGAATGGCGTGATCTAACTGTGGGTTTTATGAAATATGTTTTGATACTTTGAAATGAACTTGGTTTATATGTAAAATCTTACGATGCATGATTGTATTTAATTTTCATGTTTAGCCAAATTTTTGAATGAATGTGCTTTAAGTTTTGCATAAAGATTATTTTAGTATATTGTGCACCACTGAGTCCTAGTACTCAGCGATAGCTTTTATTGCTGTCGCAGATACAGAGACTAGAGGAGCAGCAGACTGAGCTGCTGAGGTGTGAGAAGCTACCAACCTAAAGTTTTCGGGTATAATTTATACCCTAACTGTAAATACTCCTTTTGATGTATATATTGCACATAAATGTATGGACATGTAAAAATGGGTCTTGAGCAGCTTGTACACAAATTTGTATGAAGTTTGTAATAAAGTTTAGTTTGTGTTTCTTTTGATATAAATTTGTAAGGTTGTGTATAAATTATTTTGTTTTTAATAAAATATGAATGATATTGATTGACAGTATTTTGAGAAATTGATTGAGTTTGATTGTGAAACCGAAGTAGGGGTTGAGAAAAACTTTTCGAAGTGCTTTTTACAGGTATTTGAAGAACGGTTTTCTCAAAATACAGAGGAAACTCTGTCAAAATTTCTATAGAATTTGCGGAAAACTAAAATGGACCAAAAATATTAACTAGTTTTAATTTTAACTAAATGTTTTAAATGCCTATTAGAAAATGCTCACCACTTATCAAAAATAAGAAAATTGTTTTAAAATCCCTTGTAGGGTACTTAATGAGTTATCGGTAGGTGAAGTTCGATAGTTCATTAGGTATTCTACGGGATCATGTTATACTTTACAGAGGGGTAAGGTGTGACAGGTGGGGTAGACTATAATCTTGACCCGGTTCTGAAATGGTTCCAGCAGCTTATCTGCTCGGCCTGAAATTGCAGATCTGGGCGACGATCGAATTTCCACGAAATAAAAGTGCATACGTGAAGTCCACAATACCAGGGTTAGAATAATATATATATATATATATATATATATATATATATATATATATATATATATATATATATATATAATAATTATTTGAAAATTAGGGATGTTACATTCTTCCCCCCTTATAGAAAATTCGTCCTCGAATTTTACAGAAGGCAGAACAATGACACATAGTTGTATATTAAACTTATCAGTACTTGCTACGTATATCCTGCTCTAACTTCCAAGTGCATTCCTCCATAGATTAACTCCTCCACAAGACTAACCATAGGGATTTGCCTTGACCAAAGTTGTCTCATCTGATAGTGTACTATGGCTACTAGTTGCTCCTCAAAGATCAAATTCTCATTTAACTCCAATGTGTCTGGTCACAGCACATGAGAAGGATCGAGAACATACTTTCTAAGCATGAAAATGTGGAATACTGGGTGGACATGAGAAAGGTTTGGTGGTAACTCTAACTGATAGGCAACTACTCTCACTCTGTCCATGATCTTAAAAAGTCCTATATAACGGAGTGCTAATTTGCCTTTCTTTCCAAATCTCATAAACTTTTTCATAGGAGAAACCTTCAAGAATACGGTCACCCATTGCAAATTTTACATCTTTTCACCTTAGATCTGCATGGATGGTTAAAATTTTTTATGTATATCTGCCCCTGTCGTAGTATGTCAACTACCATCCTCCTGAGTCTAAACCATCACATCTAACTACTCATTTACCCCTTTTTTTCATCATCTCTAGTACTCATTATAACTCCACTACTCTCGATTTGATATCTGATAACTTTAACAAACTTTGGCGCTTACCTCACTTTTATTACGCCCTAACGTGTCTCTTGGTGACTTCAGTCCTCATTCCTTTCAATAATCTCTGTTTCCTAAAAACATAACTTATGTTCCTTACCCTATAGTATCCTATGTAATGCTTTCCTATAGCACCTATTATATACATCTCGTTCGAAATGTTTACTTGTCCTATGACTTTAATGGTCAATACCTATAAATCTTCTCACTCCTATGATACTTCGAATTTTCAATCTTTTTTGTGTCATTACTAAGGTCCTTAGACCAACTCTTGTCCATCTTATGTAACTAGTTATGTAGAGCTCCATCCAAGTGTCAAGCATACCCTACACCACTTATCAATATTGGAAAGTGAACTGAGTCTCTTCTCTTATAGGACAAATGTATTTGTATTCCCTGACAACCCAGTTAATGCAACTTTATCGTTTCCCACTCCTTCTCTGGAATGGAAATACCTAGACTTCTTCCTAAAGCTTCTTAGTAAGTGGCCTACTTCTGACACATTGGCACTCAGATCGAGGCTCTACTGCTCCTTTAATCTATCATCTCATAATAACATGTTTCAAACATCTCTTAGTGTGTTCTTAGCATACCTATTCCTTCTTATCCTCATCATTATAACTAGCTCTACCGAGCTTTCTTCTTGTCCTTTGGATCTTATCCACTTTCTTTTCCTATTTCTGCTATCGTTGATATCTTTTTAACATGCTGTACTTATTCCTTAATCTTAGTCCTATCTCACCCTTACACCTTTTCCTTCAAGGATGTCCATCCCATCATCAACTTTAACTTTTTTTTTAATTTTTTATTTCTTAGTCTTTTCTTAATTACTAGTTCTATTACTTCGAGAATTCTAACTTTACGATTGATTCCTACCAGTACATTCTTCACATTATATAACACTTGTAATTAACCATAGAAAATTCTTTTTGTATCCCCTTTCCCAACTTACATGTCAGAACATTATCATTCCCTACCAGCCTTAGTAGGAAATATCTCATCCTGGATGGATAGGAGCCCCAGAAATTATAAGTTCCATATGAACTAACACGGTTGTGGGAAATATGTGCCATGGCTTAATTCTGAATAAGATACTTCACGTGTTCATTCCCCTTAATATAATCACATATACTGCCCATAGCTTCCCAAACATCAGCCTCAACTTTTCCCATTAGCAATAATTTCATTCGTTGTAACTCATTAAAAAATAGCACTTCCTCCAGCTTATAGTTCAAAAGGGTTGTAAGCCCTAGTAAATAGCTCGATTTAACTCCTGTCACCTCTCTGATCATTCTTTAATACTTAACATTAGGTACACCATTATCATCATTTTCGCCTCAAAAGATTGGATATGTACTAACACTCATCAAATTTTCAATTAATTGAGTCACTTTGACACTACCTCTCTTCTTAACATAATCTCCTAGAATTGAAACACGAGCCAATTTGAAAAGAATAAGAAATGTTCTCCCACCATTTATGATATACCATTGTTTGATAAAGAAGATTTAGCTCATACCCTTTAGTCTCCCTTTTTAGTTTCATTATTTCTTTGTAATTATTGTGCGTTATTACAAGATATCAGTTATATCTATAATTTGTTATACTGTTATCCTACCTGATATATCATCTTAGAATTTACTATTTTCTTTTTACTCTTCATTTATTTTCCATACTTATAATTATTTGTCCAATGCTCCTTATACTTAGTTATATTCTAGAAGATAAAAGCACTCACAGATTCTTTCAGATCTACTCCAATCTTACCAACAATCACTCCTCTAATACATGTACTTCTCAATATCTTATAATTACACCTATACCTATCTTGTCCTATTTTGACCATTATTAGCGTTCTGCTACATATTATCATACTATTATTTATTTATTTATTTATTATTACTCTTTTTTTTTTTACATAATTATTCTATTGATCACACTAAAAATATATGTCTAACTCTAATTTTTTACTCTAGGTCTCACCACTATAAATTTTAATATCAAGCCTCTATAACATTATTGTTTCGCTATTTTGCAATCACCGCAAGTGCAGGTATCGCTAATAAGTAATAAAGTGATAAGTAAAGTATCGTTTCCACAAGGAATTTTGTTTGGAAAGTACTAATCTACACAAATATCATGACTGTCTAGGCTATCGAATACTTACAGAATGAAGTTTGTTAACTTTAAACACTAAAATGGTAGACTTAAAACGAAATGATTTATTTGAAGCAATTCTGGAATTAAGATTCAATTAAGATTTCACACTTGAATCTTACTAGGGATGTTATCTTGTTTATTTACTGAATTGAGGATCGTTTTCCTTGATGAAAATCAGTCCTAAGTTATCCTAAATCCTTTCTCGAGGCATCTAGGGTGTATTTTAATTAACTCAAACCCTACTTTCGTGGTGATCAAATTAATTAAAATCCTTTAAAACCTTTGACCAATTTTTAGGTTCCACAAAGGTATCAGCCTATGTCTAGGTCAGAATTCCTAGGTTCAAGATCTTGATTTTCTAATGTAAATCTTTACATTTCAGTCCTTCAATTAACATCTACAATCATGACTAAGTGGGTACCAACACATAGTGTAACACCCTCCCTGTAGCAACTCCGTACATTCTACTGTTCCGGTGACCAGTGTTGGTCCAGACAGCTAGAACGATCGGAAAAATATTTAAACTAAAGTGAGGGACCATAATTAACTCAAATATTAATAAGAAAATTTTAGTAAAAATTTTAGAAATAAAATACAACTAAGTCAAATGAGCCGGTGCCCAAGCGATGGGTAACCTAGTGGGAAGTTGCGGTTCTCACAACTAGGAGCCCTAGACCCGACAGAAAATTCATAAAATAATTTTTGGGACTCCAGAGAAGGGTTATTGAGGTTCCTATGGCATTAGAATGCCAAGAAAATATTTTGAAAAATTTTTCAATCGGTACAGACAATTTTGACCCGTTAAGCCAAACGGAGGGCATTTTGGTCATTTCACCTTCAGAAGTGATTTTTGGCCGACTTGTCCAGTTAAGTAAATAATTATTATGACATAAAATATGAATAAATATTGCTAGAAATTAAATTGTCCAGTCACTATTCACTGCACTGTAGATATGATCAGTTCTGCAATTTTCCAATCCGGCCAGTTGTGGTTTTAGGACCATAACTTGAGCTACAAAACTCCAAATGGATTGATTCAAAAAAAGAAACTCAACTAGACAAAATAAGGAACAACTTTCATGTTTATCATTTTCTCAAATTCCCACTGTAACAGTAACTAATGGAACAGTAAATTTAGAGTATAAAAACTGAAATTTCTGTCCCATTAGTTTTAAGCTTAGAAATGGTATTGGTGATTAATGCCAACAAGTTTTGATTGCAAAATGTGGTATGTTGGGAGTGTTAAAACCAATGTACCTATTTTCTACGCAAAAGTCAACATTTTTGTTGACCAATGAGGTAAATAGTAACACCAAAGCTTGAAAATAAAAAATTACAAAATTCAAAAGTATCAAATGCCCTAGTATACCTAACAAGATTGGTTTGGATAGTTTGGCATGCCAATAGGGTTCAGTTAGCAGTACTGCACATGGCATTATGCCATTCTGTGATTTCATGGCTTTTAGCCATTCTGACATTATGTTGATACTTGGCCTTGTGCCTGATGTTATTACAGCTTACTAGCTGATCTGTTGCACACCGGGAGACACATATGTGACCGATGGTGTGACGGCCTGAGGTACTTGATACCCAGTGCCAGTTTACCCGTTTATCCAGTTCGGTCGTCTAGTGTAGGTTACTTGGGCAACCAAAAATGAAAGTGGATAAATTTAACGAAATAATGAATATAACAAGTACAAAACAAATAAGTCATCGATACATGCATGCATGTTTACTTCCTGTTATTCCTTTTTATTTTATTATTGGCACCACTAAGCATTATTGCTTAGCGTGTTGCTTTTGCCACGCGTAGGTTCTGGAGACACTGACCGAGAGCCCAGTAGACCACAGACTGGGTGAGACCTCCTGCAGCTCTGCATAGTGTCCGTGTCACCTCACCATCTACAGTGCATTGGTAGGACACTAGGCTTCATTTTGGTATTTTGTAACTAACTTTTATTTTCCTTTGTGTAAATGAAACTTATGTAATGTATTTTGATGTTCATGTAAATAATGAAAAATTATGGTTATGAATTAAAAAAAAAATTTGAGTATTTATTTATTGCTTATGTATATGAGTACCATGAGAAATGAATGATTGAGAAATGAAATTGAAGAATATTGAGATTTTGATATTGGAGTTTGAGAATGATTGAATATGATTATTGGAAGTGTTTTTCACAGGTTCCGAAGAACTGTTTTCTCCATTTTTAGCCGGTACTCTGCCAGATTTTCTATAAAATTTTCGGAACCTCAAATAAATTATAATTTTGATAAATGGTTTAAATAAATTATATTTCATAAATTATATTCAAAACTATGATAAAAATAAATTAAGGAAGAATAAAAATGACTGAGATAAAATAGAGTGTTCCGGTACACCGTGTGACATAGCTTACTCGGATATACTGTAGACGGGTACGGGGTGTCACACATAGCATGCATTAAGATCGTAAAAAATTAAATCAAGAAACGAATCTCAAATCCAATAAATAAAACTCAGTGTTCATTCATAATAATAATTGCAAGAGTTACTCTCCCAAATCCAAAATAAGAAAACTACTCACTCATGGTGAGTTCAACAAATGTCATGATAAAAAGTAAAAACAATGAAAAGAGAGTTATGCAAAAGAAATAAATAATAAAAATCTGTCTAAGGAGATGAAACGAAGGAACCAAAGAGAGTTTGCAGCTTTGATCTTGTGGAGGATCAGCTGGAAAACTTCTTTTGGCACTGATGTAGAGTCTGACACCAGTAACCTTCAGTAGCAGTCCCGACGACAGTGGCTGACCCCCTTTCCTGATGTTTTCTTGTAACACTCTCCTTGTAGCAACTCTGTACATTCTACTGTTCCGGTTACCAGTGTCGATTTGGACAGCTATAACGTCCGAAAAAGTATTTAAACTAAAGTGAGGAGCCATAATTAACTCAAATATTAATAAGAAAAATTTAGAAAAAATTTTAGAAATAAAATACAACCAAGTTAAATGAGCCAGTGCCCTAGGGATGGGTAACCTAGTGAAAAATTGCGGTTCTCGCAACTAGGAGCTCTAGACCCGGGGAAAAAATTATAAAATAATTTTTGGAACTCCAGAGAAGGGTCATTGAGGTTCTTATGGCATTAGAATGCCAAGAAAATACTTAAAAAAAATTTTCAATCGGTGTAGACAATTTTGGCTCGTTAAGCCAAACGGAGGGCATTTTGGTCATTTCGTCTTCAGAGATAATTTTTGGCCAACTTGTCCAGTTAAATAAAAAATTTATATAACATAAAATATGAATAAATGTTGTTAAAAATTCAATTGAAATTAAATAGACAAGAAAAGGAGAGAAAATGAAGGAAAATGGAATTATGACATCATAATGATGTCATTAAAGTTCTCCCAACCTATCTAATATGGACACATGGCATAAATTTATTCAAAAGAGATAAAATGGGCTGGAAAAATGAAGAAAATCAGATTCTTCTCTCTTCTTCTCCTCCTTGCCATGACCTATCCACCATAACCACCATTAGCAAGCTTTTTCAAGCTTGATTTCACTAGCTTCTACACCACAAAACCCTAACCTAGCAACACAAAAAAGTGTTCTTGCATCTTAGTGATAATTTTGGGAGCAAAAAGAAAAGGAAAACAAGAACCCTAGCAAGTGGGGAAACTTCACTCCATAGAGGTTAGTGACCTAACCTTAATTTTCACCTTAAATTCATGCTAAGGACTATGTATGAGTGCAAATTACCAAGAAAATTTGTTAAATACTATGTGTATGCCATCCCATAATGGTAGCCTTGGTTAGGGCATGATTATGATGAGTTTTATAGAGTTAAAATGATAGTTTGGTTGCCCTCAATATGCGTGAATTGAATGGATTGATGAAATGCCATGATAATGCATGGTTTGTGATATTTGAGTTAGGGTTTGGGGTGAAAAAAAGAGACTTAAAACATGTGATAATAAAAGTAGGTTTTAATGGTCAATTAGTGATCATTTGGTATTGTTTGAATAAAAAATGAAGTGCATTGTGTAGTGGGATTGGAGCTTGGTGTGGCTGCTCTTGGTGACCTGTAGGATTGGACATGAGTCTAGCAAGTTTGGGCAGAAATAACTTGAATTATAGAGGTCCAATTGGTGCAAGGCCAATTGGACATGAAACTAGACACATAATGGCATAACTTTGGTAAAGAAACCATGCGTAGAAAACCAAACCAAGTGAACAAAAGATTGCCCTAATCCGGGTGACCTGCAGTCTGCCTGGGCAAAATGACTAAATTAACAATGTTTGGTCATTTGGCCATAACTTAGCGTGGAAAGGTCTAATTGACCTGAAATTTTACCAGAAACAAGCTGAGATATAGACCAATAACTTTCATGAAGAAACCTAATCCAAATTATGATCAGAACATAATCAAAAAGTGAGTTGTAGTCACTATTCCTAACACTGTAGATTTGGTCAGTCCAGAAATTTTGGAAAAATTTCAATCCGGCCAATTGTGGTTTTTGGGCCATAAATTGAGCTACAAAACTCCAAATGGAGTGATTCAAAAAAGGAAATGCAAATAGATAAAATAAAGAACAACTTTCGTATTGATCATTTTGCTGAATTCCCAGTGCAAAAATGACCAATAGAGCAGTAAAGACAAAGCATGAAAATTGAAAATTCTGCCAATTAACATTAAGCTTAGAAATGGTATTGGCAATCAATACCAACAAATTTTGAATGCAAAATGTGGTATGTTGGGAGTATTAGAACCAATGTACCTATTGCCTATGCAAAAGTGAACATTTTAGTTGACTAATAAAATGAATAGTAACATTCAAACTTGAAATTCAAAAATTGTGAAATTTAAAAGTGTAATATGCCCTAGTATACCTAACAAGATTGGTTTGGATAGCTTGGTATGCCAATAGGGTTCTGTTAGTAGTACTGCATATGACTTTATGCCATTCTGTGTTTCATGGCTTCCCATGCCATTCTATGACATAATAGCCTTTGGCTATGTTATTTGAGTTGATATACTTGGGTTTTAACCCTGATAATTATTACAACTTATTAGCTGTTCTGTTGCACACCGGGAGACACAATGTGACCGATGGTGTAATGGTCTGAGATACTTAGTACCCAGTGCCAGTTTACCTATTTATCCAGTCCATTCGACTAATATGGATTACTTGGGCAATGATAATAAACCTTACCAAATTTTATTTGAATAACACTATAAATAATATCGGAAATTAAGTCTACTATAAAATGTAAACATACACTCTACATACTTATTTTTATTATATTTTATTTTATTTTATATTGTCACCACTAAGTAGAATTGCTTAGCGCGTCGCTTTTGCCACGCGCAGGTACTGGAGACCTAGCTGGGGAGCCCAGCAGACATCAAACAGGATGAGCCTTCAGAGCTGCATCCGAGGTCCAGAGTCACCTCACATCTGCACTGTATATGGTAGGACATTAGGATTTTGGGTAGCATTTTGTATTTTGCATTTTGTATTATGTATTAGTTTTGGGATTGTAACTATCAACTCTTGTAATTATGTAATAATGTAAATATATGAAACTTCATGTTATCGAAATTTTCTGTATAATGTATGTTGATAAATGAAATGTTGAGAAATATTTATGAATATGCTTCAAGTGATGAAGTGAACAGAAAAATTTTGAAAATAATATTGTGACTTGAGATTGAGATTTTGAAATTGACTTGAAATGTGTATAATGGAATTTGGATTTGGAAATTATATTGGAAGTGTTTTTAAACAGGTGGAGAAGAACTGTTTTTCTAATTTACAGCCGGCACTATGCCGGATTTTCTATAAAATTTGCTGAAAAATTCAGATTTATCAAAATTGAAAATAAATGAATTAAAAGGGATAAATTGTAATAGAAACATAAATTGGTACTCCAGCACACTGAGTGGCATAACTTGCTCGGGTACACTATAGACGGGTAAGGGGTGTCACATTTAGTGGTATTAGAGCATCGGTTTAGGCATTTCTGGGCCTAGATAGAGTGCATACCATTGCATTGCATTTGTAAGTGTTGAGGTGACATTGATGCAGATCTGTTTGTTTTCTTATTTTGAATAGGATATGGATCCTGCTTCGCAAAGAGCAGTTGATGAAGAGGTGGAGAGTCATGCTCCACCAAGGGCTAAATCTGGGGGCAGGGGAGAATCTGCTCCACCAGTAGCTGAGGCACCTGCCCAACCTCAGTTTGTGCTATTTTAGCAAATGACTGAATTCTACTAGCAAATGATGGGGGCAATTCCACCACCACAACTACAGCCACAACCTCCACCAGCACCACAGAAATCTCATTTGGAGAAACTGCGAAAGCATGGGGCTGTGGACTTCTTTGGGAAGAGGGAGGATGATCCCATGACTGCAGAAAACTAGTTGGATAGAACCATCAGAGTGCTGAAATAGATAAACTGCACCCCCGAGCAGAACCTGGTGGGTGTTGTGTCCCTACTTCAGGATGATGCATATTAGTGGTAGGACACAGTAACCAGTGAGGTGCAACCTGAACGGATCACCTGGAAATTCTTTCTCACAGAGTTCAAGAAGAAATATGTTAGCAAGGTGTATTTAGAAGAGCGAAGAAGAGAATTTATCAGTCTGAGATAGAGACAGTTGTCAGTGGTGGAATATGAACATGAGTTTGTGAGACTGACCCGGTATGGGAGGGAAATAGTCCCTGTAGAGGCAGAGAGGTGGAGACGGTTTGAAGATGGGCTCAATGACAACATCAAAGTCATGATCACAGCATTGGAGATCACAGATTTTGCTAAACTGGTAAATGCTGTATCAAAAGTGGAAAGGGTCCGAATAAATCAACAAAATATACGGGAAAGACAGTAGAAGAGGGGTCCGGGTCAGTCCAGTGCATTTTCTGCTCCTAGTAAGAAGAGTAAGGGTCCTCCTGCTCAGAGTTTAGGACCACCACAGGGTCAGGGTCAGTCTCAGGGTCCTAGACCACAGTTCACACCTAGGAGAGGCTAGTCCACACCATCAGTGGGCAGCTCTCCAGGGACGTTGTTTAGGGGACCAGCCCCAGCATCTTCTGCCTACCCATACTGTCAGAAGTGGCATAAGGGGGATTGTTGGCGAGTGACCAGTGCATGCTTACGGTGTGGATCGATAGAACATCAGATCAAAAATTATCCGAAGAGGACTACTACTGTTGCTCTAACAAAAGCTGACAGACCTGCTCCTGCACCACAAAGGGGTAGGAAGCTCAGTAAATCTGAGGCAGCTGGTCCATCACTGAGGCCTGCATCTGAGTCAGCTGAGATGCCAGACACTAGAGTACCTGCCAGGGCCTATGCCATTAGAGCTCAGGAGGAGCAAGATGCCCCGGATGTCATCAGGGGTACGTTTTCCCTCTACAACACTACTGTGCATGCATTGGTGGATCCAGGATCCACTCATTCCTACATTTGCATCAAACTACCCATAGAGAAGGGAGTTCCAGTAGAGGAGAGTGATCAAGACATTCTGGTCACAAATCCACTAGGCCACAGTGTGGTAGTGAATAAGGTGTATAAGGGTTGCCCGTTGAGGATTCAGGGGTATGAATTCTCGGCAGACCTAATTGAATTGCCCTTCCATGAGTTTGACGTGATTTTGGGAATGGACTGGTTGTCACGTCATCAGGCAATATTTGATTGCAAATTGAAGAGGATTTCTCTGAAAACTTTTGAGGGTAATGAGATTAATGTTGTGGGTGAAAGGGCAGATTTGCTGTCCAATGTTATCTCAGCCACAGTTGTAAGAAGATTGATGAGAAAAGGCTGTGAAGATTACCTAGCACATGTGGTTGATACTAGACAAGCTAAGCCAAACATGTGTGATATACCCACAGTAAGAGACTTCTCAGATGTATTTCCTGAAGAGTTGCCTGGTTTACCACCAGAAAGGGAAGTCGTGTCACACCTTACCCCTCTGTAAGGCATAACATGATCCCGTAGAATACCTAATAAACTACCGAACTTCACCTATCGATAACAAATTAAGTACCCCACAAGGGATTTTAAACAATTCTCTTACTTTTGACAAGTGGTGAGCATTTTCTAATAGATATTTAAAACATTTGATTAAAAGTAAATCTAATTAATATTTTTGGTCCATTTTAGTTTTTCGCAAATTTTATAAAAATTTTGACAGAGTTCTGTCTGTATTTTGAGAAACCAGTTCTTCAAATACCTGTAAAAAGCACTTCTAAAAGTTTTTCTCAACCACTACTTCGATTTCACCATCAAACTCAATCAATTTCACAATCATTTCAATAAATTTCTCAAGTTCAAAATTTAATAATCCTCAGCATACTAGCAATACATTTCATTTAAATTAAATAAAATAGTTGTACTCATATTTCATTAGAGACAACACAATTTATGTACATTCTTACAAAATTTACATCAAAAGAAATACAAACTAAACTTTATTACAAATTTCATACAAATTTTTGTACAAACTGCTCAAGACCCATTTGCATGTCCATACATTTATATGCAATACATACATGAAAAGAAATATTTACAATTAGGGTATAAATTATACCCGAAGACTTTAAGCTGATAGCTCCTCACACCTCAGCAGCTCAGTCTGCTGCTTCTCTAGTCTCTGTATCTGCGACAGCAATAGAAGCCATCGCTAAGTACTAGGACTCAGTGGTGCACAACATACTAAAATAATCTTTATGCAGAATATAATCACATTTATTCAAAAATTTGACTAAACATAAGCATTAAACACAAAACATGAATTATGTAATTTTAATGCAAACCAATTTCATTTCGAAGTATCAAAATACATTTCATAAAACCCACAGTTAGATCATGCCACTCGATACAAATAGAATCTCAATAGCCAGAGGCTAAAGAGAAATCACATCACAAGGTTAGCTAGCTCAAATATATGGATATCCATTCACATCCTCTTCTACTGGCACACCTCAACACTTCTCCAGAGAAGGAATCAAAATTCGAAACTAATTACCTTCACTAGTCGTGCTAGTGAGGTGTTCAAATATATGGTCATGAGACTGTGGTTTGAAAACTTATCTTAACAATTTGCTAAACATTGTCATTTCAATATACATAATAACTTTCAACAATTTAAATCAAAACATCATAAGAATGCCATAATTCATTATTTCACATTGTTCAAAACAGTATGCAGAAGATAATTATAAAAAGTATACGTTGTGCACAAACCTCAAGTGAGTCGCCTCTTGGCCTTGACTCGGTTCCTCGGGTTTTTTCCCGGTATTCTTTTCAACTAAAATACACAATTTTATAATGTTTCAGTACTAGAACTAAACATAAATCCAAAATAAATTTAGTTTCACATTTACCTAGTTATAACGTGTTAAATTCAATGTTCTCGAAATTTTTGTGTTTCGGGTTACCATTCACTACACTATTCAAGTCAATTTGTTGACTTTCTAAGGCTTAATAGGTATGGGAACTCCAACTTCACCCACATACCACATTTTGGTCACTAAACTTGTTGGTTTTGGTTGTTTACTCAAATCCTAGGTCTTTTAGGCAAATTTGGTAAATTTCAATTTTGGAGTCCTAAGTTGCACTGTTCCATTGGTCACTTTATTGTTAGAATTTAGCAAAACTTTCTTCATAGAAAATGTTCCGAATTGTCTTAAGTTTATTCTGCTTTTTGAATCATCCCAATTGGAGTTTTGTAGCTCAAGTTATAGCCAAAATACAATTACTGTTCACGTGCACTGTTCATGCTGCAATTTTGGTTACGCGATTTTTATCCAACTTCGTTCAATAATTTGATCAAGTTAAGTCCATAATTTGGTCTAATTTCCTTCATACGAAATGTTTTACTATGTCTTAGGTTTCCATCGGTTCAAGATTCACCTAAATCGGAGTTTTCTAGAGAGAGTTATAGCCATTGAAACTTTACTGTTCAAATATCAATCCTGTGATTTTGAGTTCAAGAACTCAACTTTGCTTAATAATTTGATTAGGTTAATTGCATAATTTGGATTGGTGTTCATCATGAAAGTTTTAGATCTATATCTTATCTAGTTGCTGGTAAAATTCAGGTCATTTTGACCTTCCTAGCTCTAGTTATGACCAAATGAACAATTACTGTTTATTTGGTCAGTTTGTGCAGTGGCATACTGCTCTTAACCAACTTTGGTCAATTGGTTCACTAGGTTTTGGTCAGTTTTTGGGTAAGGTTCCTTAACGAAAATTGTGTCATTTTATGTCCATTTTCATCCCCAATTGGTGGCATATCAATTGGACTTGTAAAATTTCTGTTTTGGTCCTTCAAAGTTGACTTGGTCAATGTGCCAGCAGCATGACCATTTGCCCTACGAATTTAACTTTCATTCTCACAATTTCCACACATCTCTTTTGGTCATTATTGACCATTTTTCATCTCACAATAGACCAAAGTCATCATTTATGCATTTCTCCAAAAATTTGCCTCAAAACCTTAGGTCTCCAAACCCTAATTACACTAAAATGTTGCATTTATTCCCATTTATGCATTTCCAACTTACTACCATTCTCATGCAAGCTTACTGACACATTTAATTCATTCAAAATACATCAAACTCTCAAACATCCATGGCTGGCTGAAATTCCAGTTTGTTCTTCCCCATATAAATTTTTTTAATTTTAAGTGTATTTACAAGTAAATCAAACTATAAACACAACTACTAAAGTTCAAATTTACAAATGGATGTACTTACCTCACTTGAATTTGAATTCTCTATTTTCTCTCCTCTTTTCTTCTTTTTTTGATGATCAATCTCCTTTTCAAGTAACTAAAACAAGTTTTTATAGGTGAATTTGGGGTAAGGCAAGATCAAATGGGTGTATAAAAGCTTGAAGCAAGCTTTAATGGTGAAGTTCCCATGGAGGGCTCATGGAGAAGGTGGGGCGGCAACTTGGGAAGAGGAAGGGCTTTCTAAAATTTTTTTTTTCTTTTCTTTTCTTTAATCTTTATCCCTTTTAGAAGACCAAAAATCCTAATTACTAAATAATTTAATTAATTTCTTTATGACATCATGCATGATGTCATCACCTTTGACTTTTCCATATTCTTTTTATTTTTTTTTATTTTTTTTTTATTTTTCTATTAGTTCTTTAATTTAATTCTCGATTTCGAAATTTTCTTTTCTCTGATTTTATTTGACAGTTAGGTCAGGAGTCACCTCTCGGGGTCAATTGACCAAATTGCCCCTCGTCGGTTCATCCCGGTTTACAATTAATTCCATATTTCTTCCGGCTCTCTGACCTAATTATTTGACTGGCTTAACAGTTCTTTTTTCATGATTTTCTCTTTTCCACTATGTTCATAAGGGTCCTAAGGACCGCAGCGTCACTTTTTACAGTTCGAAATTTGAGTTTAAAATGACTTCGCAGTCATTCCCGAGAAGGTCACCCATCGCTGTGACTCTCGGCTCGTTTAACTTCTTCTGTTCTGTTTTTCTTATTTATATTTAACTAATTGAACATTACTAATTATTGGTGTTTATGGCTTCTCTAGTTGTCTTAAGTGTGGTTCTAATCTCCTTAATTGTTCGGACCGACACCGGTCACCGGAACAGTGAAATCTACCAGGCTATACAAATAGGGGTGTTACAATTCTCCCCCGCTTAAATAAATTTCGTCTCGAAATTTTACCTGGTATCAATCTCTGAACAGCTGTAGGTGTTGTCTCCTCATGTCCTCCTCTCGTTCCCAAGTAGCCTCCTGGCCCAAATGATTGTTCCACAGCACTTTTACCAACGGTATCTACTTGTTTCGTAGCTACTTCACCTCATAAGCCAGAATCTCTATGGGTTCTTCTTCATATGTGAGGTCTAGATGTACTTCAATTTCCTCTACTGGTAGTACATGAGATGGGTCTGATCGATACCTCCTCAACATAGACACATGGAAGACATTATGTATCTTTTCCAACTCTGGAGGTAGTGCCAACCGATATGCCAAAGGACCCACGCTTTCCAGAACCTCATATGGCCCAATGAAACAAGGACTCAGTTTCCCCTTTCTGCCGAATCTCATAATTCTCTTCCAAGGAGAAACCTTGAGGAAAACTTTCTCACCCACTGCATATTCAATATCCCTTCTTTTTAAATCAATATAGGACTTCTGACGGTCTGATGCGGTCTTAAGTCGACCTCTAATCACCCTGATTTTCTCTTCAGTTTGCTGAACGATTTCAGGTCCAATCATCTTTCTTTCACCCACGTCATACCAACACAACGGGGTTCTACATTTTCTGCCATACAAAGCTTAATATGGAGGCATCCCAATGCTTGATTGGTAGCTGTTGTTGTAAGCAAACTCAATCAAAGACAAGTGTGTATCCCAACTACCCTCAAACTCAATCACACAAGCCCATAGCATATCCTCCAAGATCTGAATTACCCTCTCGGGTGGCCATGCATGCGTGGGTGGAATGCGATCAAGTTCAATCTAGTTCCTAGGGCTCTCTCAAGATTACCCTGCAGTCTAGAAGTGAACCTAGGATCTGCATGCGTCGATGGAATCGGCACTCCATGCAGTCTTACAATCTCATCAATGTATAACTTGGCCAATCTTTCCAAACTATAACCCATCCGGACTGGCAGAAAATGAGCAGATTTAGTCAGTCTGTCAATAATGACCCAAACTGCATCATGACTCTTCTGTGTCCTCTGAAGTCCCATCACAAAATCCATCGTTATTCTCTCCCATTTCCATTCTGGTACTGGTAGTGGATGTAACAACCCAGTAGGTACTTGATGCTCTGCCTTCACTTGCTGACAAGTTAGGCATTTGGATACAAACTCTGCCACATCTCGTTTCATACCCATCCACCAGTAATGCTCCTTTAGCCCCCTATACATTTTTGTGCCACCAGGGTGCATGGCAAAAGGAGATTCATGTGCTTCCTTCAAAATGATCTGTCTCAAATCAACATCATTAGGAACACATATTCTGCCCTGGTATAGCAGTAGACCATCATCTCTAATTGACAATTCTGGTTTCTTGCCCTGCCGGAATTCTTCCATTAGCTTCTGATACTTCTGATCATTCTGAGCAGCCATTCTAATCTGATCAATCAACACTGGCTGTACATGCCATGCAACTGTTGTCTGCCCATCATCATTAATCTCTAAGCTGGCATGCAATGATCTTAACTCATGTACCAAAGACAAAGGATTAACTTGTAGACTTGCCATAGTCTTGCGACTTAGGGTGTCAGCCACAACATTAGCTTTCCCTGGCTGATAGTCTATCAGACAATCATAGTCTTTTATCAAATCTAACCATCTCCTCTGTCTCAAATTCAACTCTTTCTAGGTGCCTAAATACTTCAAACTCTTATGATCTGTATAGATGTAACACTTTTCCCCATACAAATAGTGTCTCTAGATCATAAGAGCAAACACAATAGTTGCAAGCTCCAAATCATGTGTCGGATAATTCCTCTCATGCGGTTTTAGCTGGCGTGATGCATAGGCAATGACATTTCGATCTTGCATCAATACACAGCCTAACCCATTGTGAGAAGCATCACTATATACTGTATATTCTTTACCCGGAGTAGGTAAAGTTAGGACTGGAGCTTCAGTCAAACATCTCTTCAATTCATCAAAACTCTGCTGGCATTTGTCTGTCCACTAAAATTTCATATCTTTTCTAAGCAGCTTGGTCAATGGAGATGCCAACATGGAGAATCCCTTCACAAATCGACGGTAGTATCCAGCTAACCCCAGAAAACTGTGAATCTCTGTGACATTTCTGGGTAGCATCCAATTAAGGACAGCTTCGATCTTACTTGGATCTACCTTGATGCCCTCTTCTGATACTACATGGCCCAAGAAAGATATCTCCTTCAGCCAAAATTTACACTTCGACAATTTGACATATAGTTGTTTCTCTCTTATAATCCGCAGATGTCTATCATGCTCTTCTGCATTCCTCGAATAGACCAATATATCATCTATGAATACCACAACAAACTGGTCGAGGTATGGTCTGAAGATAGTGTTCATCAGATCTATAAAAGCAGCCGGAGAATTAGTTAACCCGAATGGCATGACTAGGAATTCATAATGGCCATAGCGGGTTACGAAGCGCTTTTAGGAATACTCTGCTCTTGTACTTTCAGCTGATAATAACCTGATCTCAGGTCAATTTTGGAGAACACAGCTGCACCCCTCAACTGATCAAACAAGTCATCAATACGGGGCAATGGATATCTGTTCTTTGTTGTCACCTTATTCAACTGCCGATAATCAATACACAAGCAGAGAGTGCCATCTTTCTTCTTTACAAACAATACTGGCGCTCCCCAAGGTGACACACTAGGGTGGATAAAGCCCTTGTCAAGCAGTTCTTGCAACTGCACTTTCAACTCCTTCAATTCTGCAGGTGCCATTCTGTATGGCGTTATGGAGATTGGGTCCACACCAGGCATAACATCAATCTCAAACTGCACCTCTCTTTCTGGAGGTAATCCTGGCAATTCATCAGGAAATACATCCAGAAAATCACATACAGTAGGGATGTCCCTTAGTGCTGGACTCCCCACTTGGGTGTCTATCACATGTGCCAAGTATGCTTCACACCCCTTTCTGATCATTCTTCTAGCTAGTGCAGCCGAAATGATGTTTGATGGCAGTAAATGCCTCTCCCCGTGTATTACCACATCACCGTACAGAGGGAGACCAAAAGTGACATCTTGATCTCTGATCCAATCATGGCGTGATGCCTCGCTAACCAATCCATGCCCAAGATGATATCATACTCTCTGAAGGGCATTTCAATCAAGTCGGACAGGAAAACATGTCCTTGGATCACCAAAGGACAGTCTCTATAAATTTTGTTGACTCGGACCTCTTGTCGTAATGGACTAGTTACTAGCACTTCAAAATCCATTTGCACACATGGAACAGCAAGTGAACTAACTATGTTAGCACTAACATGTGAATGGGTTGAACCCGGATCAAATAACACAAATACTTCTTAATCAGAGATAAAGAATATACCAGCTACCACGTCAGAAGTCTCAGCCTCTTCTCGCTGTCTCATTGTATAGATTCTGGTTGAAGCACTTCCTTGTCCTGATCGACCAAGCGTGCTCACGACTACAGGCGGTGCCTCTACCTCTGCCTCTTCCTCTGCCAACTGACTGTGAACCTCTGGGAGTGGGACTCTAAATAGATCCCTCGGCAGTAGTAGGAGCTGGACCATATCTCGGAGTACTAGTATAGTCTTTAGCTATATGGCCCTTGCCTCCGCAGTTAAAGCAGGCTCCAGTGGCCCAGTAGCACTCCCTCCCATGAATCTTATCACAAGTCTCACAGGGGCGGGCAGAATGTGAACCCCTGTTCGACTGCTGACCAGACCTAGGGGGTCTCTGTCCGGAGAATCGGCCCCTACCAAATCTTCCACCTCGACCCCTACTGGGTCCGCTAAATTTCTTCTTTTTCTTTCCAGAGGTAGCACCAGAACTTGGCTCTATTCACTTTTCCCCTTTATCTTTTTCTGATTTCTCAGCTTTCTCTGATTTTTCTTTCACTGGGGTTGCTTCTGATTCTATTTTTTCCAATTCAAGTGCTTGAGACATGAGCTCTGAAAAGTTGCTGTGTCAGAATCCCACAACTTGCATCCTTATGCTGGGCTTCAAACCCGTCTCAAATCTCTTGCATCTTGCCTTGCTGGTAGTAAGGAGACTCCCTGCATAGTGACTCAGGCGGGAGAACTCCCTCTTATACTCTGCCACCGATCAGTTCCCTTGTTTCAGACTCAAAAATTCTTGCAATTTCTGGTCAACATATGCATCTGGGATGTATTTCTATCTGAATTCTCTGATGAAGTCATCCCAGGTCAACACTGGTGGTTCAGCCAAGCCGTGGAGGATGGTCTTCCACCAATCATACGCATCCCCTTGCAGTAACGACACAGAATATTCAAACTTCAGCTCATCTGGGCAGTGCAGTTTCTTAAACACTCTGTCCATTCTTTTAAGCCATTGCTCTGCCTCTAAAGGGTCAACTGTACCCTTAAATTCTGCAGCCCCATACTTCAGTAGTTTATCATATTGTCTGGCTGGAGGCAGTGGTTGTGCCACAGATGGTTGGGGTGGAGCTTGAACAGGCATACCCCTAGCCATTTGTTGAAACATTGTCGCCATCTGCTGTGCAAGCGTGCGAGAATCTGCGGCATTTGCAAAGTGGTGCTAGTAACCTCGACATTCGATAAAGCTTAGGCTTCCTCTTGTGCCTCGGCTTCAGATTTGCTCAACTGAGCGATCCCCTTCTTCCATTTCAGTCTGAAATTAGGGTATCTCCTGAACAAGTAACACATGGAGATTTCCCTCCGTTAGTTCATATTCATGATGTAATGCACTGTATGTAACAATTATGGACATTGAGCAGTTGTACTTAATAAAGAAAAGACACAAATTTATATGTTAAAACATACTTCAAAAACCAGGCTCTGATACCACTAAAACATGTCACACCTTACCCCTCTGTAAGGCATAACATGATCCCGTAGAATACCTAATGAACTACCGAACTTCACCTATCGATAACTCATTAAGTACCCCACAAGGGATTTTAAACAATTCTCTTACTTTTGACAAGTGGTGAGCATTTTCTAATAGATATTTAAAACATATGATTAAAAATAAATCTAATTAATATTTTTGGTCCATTTTAGTTTTTCGTAAATTTTATAAAAATTTTGACAGAGTTCTGTCTGTATTTTGAGAAACCAGTTCTTCAAATACCTGTAAAAAGCACTTCTAAAAGTTTTTCTCAACCACTACTTCGATTTCACCATCAAACTCAATAAATTTCACAATCATTTCAATAAATTTCTCAAGTTCAAAATTCAATAATCCTCAGCATACTACCAATACATTTCATTTAAATTAAATAAAATAGTTGTACTCATATTTCATTAGAGACAACACAATTTATGTACATTCTTACAAAATTTACATCAAAAGAAATACAAACTAAACTTTATTACAAACTTCATACAAATTTTTGTACAAACTGCTCAAGACCCATTTGCACGTCCATACATTTATATGCAATACATACATGAAAAGAAATATTTACAATTAGGGTATAAATTATACCCGAAGACTTTAAGCTGATAGCTCCTCACACCTCAAGACTCGATCACGCTTCTCTAGTCTCTGTATCTGCGACAGCAATAGAAGCCATCACTGAGTACTAGAACTCAGTGGTGCACAACATACTAAAATAATCTTTATGCAGAATATAATCACATTTATTCAAAAATTTGACAAAACATAAGCATTAAACAGACAGCATGAATTATGTAATTTTAATGCAAACCAAGTTCATTTCGAAGTATCAAAATACATTTCATAAAACCCACAGTTAGATCATGCCATTCGAAACAAATAGAATCTCAATAGCCAGAGGCTAAAGAGAAATCACATCACAAGGCTAGCTAGCTCAAATATATGGATATCCATTCACATCCTCTTCTACTGGCACACCTCAACACTTCTCCAGAGAAGGAATCAAAATTTGAAACTAATTACCTTCACTAGTCGTGCTAGTGAGGTGTTCAAATATGGTCATGACACTGTGGTTTGAAAAATTATCTTAACAATTTGCTAAACATTGTCATTTCAATATACATAATAACTTTCAATAATTTAAATCAAAACATCATAAGAATGCCATAATTCAATATTTCATATTGTTCAAAACGGTATGCAGAAGATAATTATAAAAAGTATACGTTGTGCACAAACCTCAAGTGAGTCGCCTCTTGGCCTTGACTCGGTTCCTCGGGTTTTTTCCTTGTATTCTTTTCAATTGAAACACACAATTTTATAATGTTTCAGTACTAGAACTTAACATAAATCCAAAATAAATTTAGCTTCACATTTACCTAGTTCTAACGTATTAAATTCGACGTTCTCGAAATTTTTGTGTTTCGGGTTACTATTTACTACACTATTCAAGTCAATTTGTTGACTTTCTAAGGCTTAATAGGTATGGGAACTCCAACTTCACCCACATACCACATTTTGGTCACTAAACTTGTTGGTTTTGGTTGTTTACTCAAATCCTAGGTCTTTTAGGCAAATTTGGTAAATTTCAATTTTGGAGTCCTAAGTTGCACTGTTCCATTGGTCACTTTATTGTTGGAATTTGGCAAAACATTCCCCATAGAAAATGTTTCCCATTGTCTTAAGTTTATTCTCCTTTTTGAATCACCCCAATTGGAGTTTTGTAGCTCAAGTTATAGCCAAAATACAATTCTTGCTCACGCAATCGCTCATGCTACAATTTTGGTTCTGGCAGATTTTTTATCCAACTTCGTTCAATAATTTGATCAAGTTAAGTCCGTAATTTGGTCTAATTTCCTTCATACGAAATGTTCTACTATGTCTTAGGTTTCCATCGGTTCAAGATTCACCTAAATCGGAGTTTTCTAGAGAGAGTTATAGCCATTAAAATTTTACTGTTCAAATATCAATCCTGCAGTTTTGCAGGTTCAGTAACTCAACTTTGCTTAATAATTTGATTAGGTTAATTGCATAATTTGGGTTGGTGTTCATCATGAAAGTTTTAGATCTATATCTTATCTAGTTTCTGGTAAAATTTCAGGTCATTTTGACCTTCCTAGCTCGAGTTATGACCAAATGAACAATTACTGTTTAGTTGGTCAGTTTGTGCAGTGGCAGACTGCTCTTAACCAACTTTGGTCAATTGGTTCACTAGGTTTTGGTCAGTTTTTGGGTAAGGTTCCTTAACGAAAATTGTGTCATTTTATGTCCATTTTCATCCCCAATTGGTGGCATATCAATTGGACTTGTAAAATTTCTGTTTTGGTCCTTCAAAGTTGACTTGGTCAATGTGCCAGCAGCATGACCATTTGCCCTACGAATTTAACTTTCATTCTCACAATTTCCACACATCTCTTTTGGTCATTATTGACCATTTTTCATCTCACAATAGACCAAAGTCATCATTTATGCATTTCTCCAAAAATTTGCCTCAAAACCCTAGGTCTCCAAACCCTAATTACACTAAAATGTTGCATTTATTCCCATTTATGCATTTCCAACTTACTACCATTCTCATGCAAGCTTACTAACACATTTAATTCATTCAAAATACATCAAACTCTCCCACATCCATGGCTAGATGAAATTCCAGTTTGTTCTTCCCCATATAAATTTTTTTAATTTTAAGTGTATTTACAAGTAAATCAAGCTATAAACACAACTACTAAAGTTCAAATTTACAAATGGATATACTTACCTCACTTGAATTTGAATTCTCTATTTTCTCTCCTCTTTTCTTCTTTCTTTGATGATAAATCTCCTTTTCAAGTAACTAAAACAAGTTTTTATAGGTGAATTTGGGGTAAGGTAAGATCAAATGGGTGTATAAAAGCTTGAAGCAAGCTTTAATGGTGAAGTTCCCATGGAGGGCTCATGGAGAAGGTGGGGCGGCAACTTAGGAAGAGGAAGGGCTTTCTAAAATTTTTTTTTTTCTTTTCTTTTCTTTAATCTTTATCCCTTTTAGAAGACCAAAAATCCTAATTACTAAATAATTTAATTAATTTCTTTATGACATCATGCATGATGTCATCACCTTTGACTTTTCCATCTTCTTTTTCTTCTTTTTTTTATTTTTTTAATTTTCTATTAGTTCTTTAATTTAATTATCGATTCTAAAATTTTCTTTTCTCCGATTTTATTTACAGTTAGGTCAGGAGTCAGCTCTCGGGGTCAATTGACCAAATTGCCCCTCGTCGGTTCATCCCGGTTTACAATTAATTCCATATTTCTTCTGGCTTCCTGACCTAATTATTTGACTGGCTTAATAATTCTTTTTCGTGATTTTCTCTTTTCCACTATGTTCATAAGGGTCCTAAGGACCGCAACGTCACTTTTTACAGTTCGAAATTTGAATTTAAAATGACTTCGCTGTCATTCCTGAGAAGGTCACCCATCGCTATGACTCTCGGCTCGTTTAACTTCTTCTATTATGTTTTTCTTATTTATATTTAACTGATTGAACATTACTAATTGTTTGTGTTTATGGCTTCTCTAGTTGTCTTAAGCGTGGTTCTAATCTCCTTAATTGTCCGGACCGACACTGGTCACCGGAACAGTGAAATCTACCAAGCTATACAAATAGGGGTGTTACAAGTCGAGTTTGCTATTGAGGTAATACTGGGTACAACACCAATTTTTATTGCTCCTTATAGGATGGCACCCACTGATTTGAAGGAGTTGAAAAGTCAGTTGTAGGAGTTACTCAATAAGGGGTTCATACGCCCTAGTGTGTCACCATGGGGAGCTCCGGTGCTGTTTGTGAAGAAGAAGAATGGAACTTTGAGATTGTGTATTGATTACCGGCAGTTGAATAAAGTAACTGTGAAGAATAAATATCCATTGCCCAGAATTGACAATCTGTTTGATCAGTTGAAGGGAGCAGGTGTATTTTCAAAAATTGATCTCAGATCAGGGTATCGTCAGTTGAGGGTAAAGGATGCAGATGTGTCAAAAATTGCATTCAGAACCCGGTATGGGCATTATGAGTTCTAGTGATGCCCTTTGGCCTAACAAATGCACCAGCGGCATTCATGGACCTTATGAACCGTATCTTCCATCCATACCTAGATCGGTTCGTAGTGGTCTTTATTGATGATATTTTGGTGTATTCCAAGACCAGGGAAGAACATGATGAGCTTTTGAGGATTGTTCTGCAAACCCTGAGTGAAAAGAAGCTGTATGCTAAGCTGTCCAAGTGTGACTGCTGGATGAGTGAAATCTCCTTTTTTGGACACATAGTATCAGCTAAAGGGATTAGAGTGGATCCCAAAAAGATAGAAGCAGGGATGGAATGGAAGCCTCCTAGAAATACAACTGAGGTCAGAAGTTTCTTGGGGCTAGCTGGGTATTACAGAAGATTTGTGAAAGGGTTTTCTCTTATAGCTGCTCCAATGACCAAGTTGTTACACAAGAATGTGAAATTTGGCTAGAACGATAAGTGCTAAGCCAGTTTTGAGAGGCTAAAGGCTATGTTAACAGAAGCACCAGTGTTAACACAGCCAGTGTCTGGAAAAGACTTCGTGATCTACAATGATGCCTCACATAATGGGCTAGTGTGTGTATTAATGCAAGAGGGGAAAGTGGTCACCTATACTTCCAGGTAGTTAAGGCCACATGAACAGAACTATCCTACTCATTACCTAGAGTTAGCAGTAATTATCTTCGCACTGAAGATATGGAGGCATTACTTCTATCGTGAAAAGTGCTACATTTACACAAACTACAAAAGTCGGAAATACTTGCCAACCCAGAAGGAGCTCAATCTCAGACAGAGGCGATGGATTGAGTTCCTGAAGGACTATGATTGTGTGATTGATTATCATCCTGGGAAGGCAAATGTAGTTGCTGATACTTTAAGCAGGAAGTCCATCACAGCTTTAAGATCACTAAATGTTTGTTTGTCCTTAGCTCAAGATGGAGCTATTTTGACTGAGTTGCAAGTGAGGCCAACCCTGCTACAGCAGATACAAGATGGACAGAGAGCAGATGAAAAATTAATAGCCATTGCGAGTAAAATTTCAGAGGGAAAGGAAACTGAATATGAGGTGAAAGCAGATGGGTGTTTGTATTACAGAGGAAGAGTGTGTGTACCAGATGATGGGGAATTGAAGACTAGTATTCTGAAAGAAGCACACACAAGTGTTTATGCTATGCACCCGGGAAGCACAAAAATGTATAATGATTTGAAGCCTCTTTACTGGTGGCTTGGTATGAAGAAGGATATAAATGACTATGTGACTAAGTGTTTCACATGTCAGCAAGTTAAAGTAGAATATCAAGTTCCATTAGGATTGCTACAACCTATAAGCATACCTGAATGGAAATGGGACCGGGTCACTATGGATTTTGTTAGTGGTCTACCTCTCACCCAAAAGAAACATGATGCAGTGTGGGTGATAGTGGATAGATTGACGAAGTCAGCACATTTTCTGCCAGTTATGACTGACTACTCACTGGAGAAGCTAACAAAATTGTATATCAGTGAGATAGTTAAACTGCATGGAATCCCACTTTCCATCATATTTGACCGAGACCCAAGGTTTACATCGAGATTCTGGAAAAAGTTGCAAGAAGCCTTAGGCACACAACTCCGCTTTAGCACGGCTTTTCATCCCCAGATGGATGGACAGTCAGAACGAGTAATCCAAGTAAACTTAGGAACTAATTGAATTTTTGCAATTAATAAATTGAAATGATTGTAACAATATGAATTATGTGATAGATCCTAGAGGATATTCTAAGAAGTTGTTTTATTGAGTTTGAGGGGAGTTGGGATAAATACCTTTCACTGGCAGAATTCGCATATAACAATAGCTACCAAGCTAGCATTCAAATGGCTTCGTATGAAGCATTGTATGGGAGGAAATGTAGAACCCCACTGTGTTGGACTGAATTGGGCGAAGATTAGCCGGTAAGACCGGACCTGGTGAAACAGTCTGAGGAGAAAGTGAAGATAATCAAAGCTAACCTAAAGGTTTCCTCAGATAGACAGAAATCTTATACCGACTTGAAGAGAAAAGAGATAGAGTACGCAGTTGGCGATAAAGTGTTTCTCAAAGTCTCACCGTGGAAGAAAGTATTGAAGTTTGGAAGAAAGGGTAAGTTAAGCCCTAGGTTCATTGGCCCATATGAAGTCATTGAATGTGTAGGACCAGTGGCCTATCGGCTAGCTTTACTACTAGAACTGGATAAAATTCACAATGTATTCCATGTTTCTATGCTGAGAAGATATCACTCAGACCCTTCACATGTCATTTCCATGGAAGAGATTGAAATCCAACAGGACTTGACATATACAAAAGAACTTATATAGATCCTAGCTCGGGAAGGGAAGGAATTGAGAAATAAACAAATTCCATTGGTGAAAGTGCTTTGGAGGCACCACAACACTGAAGAAGCAACTAGGGAAAGTGAAGAGATGATGAGGCAACAGTTTCTCAACTGTTTGCATCAGGTAAATTTCGAGGACGAAATTTTTATTAGAGGGGAAGAGTTGTAACACTCTCCTTGTAGCAACTCCGTACATTCTACTATTTCGGTGACCAGTGTCGGTCTGGACAGGTAGAACGTCCGGAAAAATATTTAAACTAAAGTGAGGAACCATAATTAACTCATTTATTAATAAGAAAAATTTAAGAAAAATTTTAGAAATAAAATACAACTAAGTTAAATGAGCCAGTGCCCTATCGATGGGTAACCTAGTGAGAAGTTGCGGTTCTCGCAACTAGGAGCCCTAGACCTGGAGTCCCAAAAATTATAAAATAGTTTTTGGGACTCCAAAGAAAGGTCATTAAGATTCTTATGGAATTAGAATACCAAGAAAATACTTAAAAAAAAATTTTCAATTGGTACAGACAATTTTGGCTCGTTAAGCCAAACGGAGGGCATTTTGGTCATTTCATCTTCAGAGATGATTTTTGGCCAACTTGTCTAGTTAAATAAATAATTTATATAACATAAAATATGAATAAATGTTGTTAAAAATTTAATTGAAATTAAATAGACAAGAAAAGAAGAGAAAATAAAGGAAAATGGAACTATGACATTATAATGATGTCATTAAAGTTCTCCCAACCTATCTAATATGGACACATGGCATAAACTTATTTAAAAGAGATAAAATGGGCTGGAAAAATGAAGAAAATCAGAACCTTTGTTCTTCTTCTTCTCCTTGCCGTGACCTATCCACCATAACCGCCATTAGCAAGCTTTTTCAAGCTTGATTTCACTAGCTTCTACACCACAAAACCCTAACCTAGCAACACAAAAAAGTGTTCTTGCATCTTGGTGATTCTTTTGGGAGCAAAAAGAAAAGAAAACAAGAACCCTAGCAAGTGGGGAAACTTCACTCCATAGAGGTTAGTGACCTAACCTTAATTTTCACCTTAAATTCATGTTAAGGACTATATATGAGTGCAAATTACAATGAAAATTTGTTAAATACTATGTGTATGCCATCCTATAAATTTCGGCAGCCTTGGTTAGAGTATGATTATGATGAGTTTTATGGAGTTAAAATGATAGTTTGGCTGCCCTCAATATGCATGAATTGAATGGATTGATGAAATGCCATGATAATGCACGATTTGTGATATTTGAGTTAGGGTTTGGGGTGAAAAAATGAGACTTTAAATATGTGATAATGAAAGTAGGTTTTAATGGTCAATTAGTGACCATTTGGTATTGTTTGAATAAAAAATGAAGTGCATTGTGTAGTGGGATTAGAGCTTGGTGTGGCTGCTCTTGGTGACTTACAGGATTAGATATGAGTCCAGCAGGTTTGGGTAGCAATAACTTGAATTTTAGAGGTCCAATCGGTGCAAGGCCAATTGTAAATGAAACTAGACACATAATGGCACAACTTTGGTGAAAAAATCATGCCCAGAAAACCAAAGCAAGTAGACCAAAAGATTGCCCTAATCCAGGTGGTCTGCCTGGGCAAAATGACCAAATGAATAGTGTTTGGTCATTTGGCCATAACTCAGTGTAGAAAGGTCCAATTGACCTGAAATTTTACCAGCAACAAGCTGAGATATAGACCAACAACTTTCTTGAAGAAACATAACCCAAATTATAAACAGAACACAATCAAAAAGTGAGTTGTAATCATTGTTCCTAACATTATAGATTTGGTCAGTCCAGAAATTCTGGAAAAACTTTCAATCCGGCCAGTTGTGGTTTTTGGGCCATAAATTAAGATACAAAACTCCAAATGGAGTGATTCAAAAAAGGAAATGCAACTAGATAAAATAAGGAACAACTTTCATGTTGATCATTTTGTCGAATTCTTAGTGAAAAAATGACAAATGGAACAGTAAAGACAAAGCATGAAAACTGAAAATTCTTCCCAATTAACATTAATCTTAGAAATGGTATTGGCAATCAATACCAACAAATTTTGATTGCAAAATGTGGTATGTTGGGAGTATTAGAACCAATGTACCTATTGCCTATGCAAAAGTCAACATTTTAGTTGACTAATGAAATGAATAGTAACATTCAAACTTGAAATTCAAGAATTGTGAAATTTAAAAGTGTAATATGCCCTAGCATACCTAACAAGATTAGTTTGGACAGCTTGGCATGCCCATAGGGTTCTGTTAGCAGTACTACATATGGCTTCATGCCATTCTGTGTTTCATGGCTTCCCATGCCATTCTGTTACATAATAGCCTTTGGCTATGTTATTTGAGTTGATATACTTAGGGTTTAACCCTGATAATTATTATAGCTTATTAGCTGTTCTGTTACACACCGGGAGACATAATGTGACCGATGGTGTGATGGTCTGAGGTACTTAGTACCCAGTGCTAGTTTACCCGTTTATCCAGTCTAGTTGACTAATATGGGTTACTCAGGCAATGATAATAAACCTTACCAAAATTTACTTGAATAACACTACAAATAATATTAGAAATTAAGTCTACTAAAAAATGTAAACATATACTATGCATACTTATTTTTATTATTTTTTATTTTATTTTATATTGTCACCACTAAGCAGAATTGCTTAGCGCGTCGCTTTTGTCCCTCGCAGGTATTGGAGACCTAGCTGGAGAGCCCAGCAGACATCAGACAGGGTGAGTCTTTAGAGCTGCATCCGGGTTCCAGAGTCACCTCACATCTGCACTGCTTATGGTAGGACATTAGGATTTTGGGTAGCATTTTGTATTTTGCATTTTGTATTATGTATTAGTTTTGGGATTGTAACTATCAACTCTTGTAATTATGTAAAAATGTAAATATATGAAATTTCATGTTATTGAAATTTTCTATATAATATATGTTGATAAATGAAATGTTGAGAAATATTTATGAATATGCTTCAAGTGATGAAGTGAACAGAAAAGTTTTGAAAATAGTATTGTGACTTGAGATTGAGATTTTGAAATTGACTTGAAATGTGTATAATGGAGTTTGGATTTGAAAATTA